>NW_025408990.1:0-16060 GCF_002201575.2 Neomonachus schauinslandi | reverse complement strand
TTTTTTTTTTTTCAATAAAAAAGATAATTTATTCTGTCATTTAAATCACATCTCTCTCCACTTGCACTGAAGAGGGAGAATTTCCTTCCATTTCTAGTTTTCTGCTTTGAAATTTAACTTCTGCAGAACTGTGCTCTCTGAAAGTCTCTGTACATGCTGTTGTGGGTTTGGGGGGGTGCTAAAAGACTTGGGAATGCCATAGCCACATCCCAGACCGATCGCAGTAGGAGTGTGGAGGATGGACATGCTCCCGTATGGTTCATGTCAGCTCTCTGACACAAGGGAGAAGGCACAGGGAGTGACTGTATTGGACAGGAATTTGCACAATTTAATTTTGTACGCCCCCTCTAACATTAAATTATGGACACCTCCTACAGCTATTGAGAATACTAGGTTTTGAAATTCTGAATAATGGAGGGAAGTAATCTTAATATTTAATTAAGATTTTTTTATCATAGTGTCAGACTTTTACAGTTAAAAGAGACCTTATAACATTAGGGATGATGTTTAATGACTGTGGCCTAAAGTACCGTTGACATCAGTCATGAATGTAGATTATGTAAATTCCGTTCATCATATTCTGTGAAAATCATGTGACTCCCATAGAAATAGTTCAGAAAATACAAATGAATATAAATTAGTGTTTTAATTCCTAGCAGTTCCTTTAAACAGTCAGTAGAAAAATGGAAAACAGACTTTGGCTTCCAGAATAGGATGGTGCAGATTCAATTTTCCCAGCCCGTTCACTGTAAATACAATGAAATCCAGGAAATAGTAGGCACAATAACAGGACACTGGTATTTGGAGAAGAAAGCAGACTGGTTAGGTAGCTCAGAACCTGAGGAATGATAACATGGTGAATTCTCCAGATTTCCTTTTTAATTTCCCATATATACCCAGACTAGACATGGAGAGGTCTCTCACCAGAACTGCCAACAACTATGGACAAAAACAAAACAAAGCAAAATAAAAAAATGCTATGGCCAAAGGAGAAGGCCAGCAGAGACCCTGTGAGAGCCTAGGGTCCTGCTCTGCACGCTTGACACCAGCAGGCAATCTGGGCCTCCCCTAGGGCAGCGTCACAGGGCTCCGTGTCTTCCTGCTCTCCTTCCAGTGGCAAAAAGAGACCTAGACCCAGGGGCTTCTGCCCACCCACCCATACCACAGCAGAAGGCGGCCCAGGGAGGTGCCTTCCATTCCCTTACTAAAAACATTTACAGAAAGACGTACAGTTAACATCATACTTCATAGTTGAAAGTCTGATGCTTCCCCCTTAGGAATGAGAACAAGACAAGAATGTCTACTCTCATCACTCCTATGTGATCTAATACTAGAAGTTCTCATCACTCACAAAGATAAGAAGAAGAAGTAAAGTGCATACAGCTTGGACCAAACAAACAAACAAACAAAAAAACAACAAAACAAAAAAACCCAAAACCTCAATTTGCAGACAACATGATTGGCTATGAAGAACATTCTTAAGGTATCTACCAGAGACACCCAAAAACCTCTTCTAGACCTAATGTATTTGCTCATTAAGATTACAGGATACCTACAGATTCAAGGAAATCCCTATCAGAATTCCAGTGGTGTTTTCACACAGCTAGAACAAACAATTTTAAAATTCTTATGGAATCACAAAAGACCCTGGATAGCTAAAGTAATCTTTAGAATAACAAAGCTGGAGACATCACACTTCCTGATTTCAAACTGTACTACAAAGCTATAGTAATCAAAACAATATGGTATTGGCATAAAAACAAACATAGATCAATGGAACAGAATTGAGAGCCCAGAAATAAACCCATGGATATATGGTCAGTTAATTTATGACAAAGGAGAACTCAGAAATAAGTCCACAGAAATATACTCAATTAATTTTTGACAAAGAAGCAAAAGCAAGTCAGTGGAGGAATTATAGCCTTTAATAAATGCTGCAGGAGAAATTGGGAAAAAATAGAAGGAAGGAAGGAAGATAAACTCATACCTCAAACAAAATTAGAAGGGATCACAGATTTAAATGTAAAACTATAAAACTTTTAAAAGAAAACATAAAAAGAATTTGGGACTTAGGGCTAGGCAAAGAGTTCATAGTCTTCACCCCAAGAACATGATCCATAAAAGGAGAAAGAAAATTGATGAACTGATACTCAGCAACATAAAAACATATGCTGTGGGACAAATCTTACTAAGAAGAAGACAGATTACAGACCAGGAGACAATATTTGCAAATTATGTATCCAACAAAGCACGTGTATCCAGAATATATAAAGAACTCTAAAAATCAAACATTAATAACAACAACAACAACAGCAAAATCCAGTTTGAAAATGGACAAGCCCTAAGGAGACATTTCATTGAAGACGTACGGAAGGATTAAGCGCATGAATAGATGTTCAACATCCTTAGATAACTAAAGTGCAAATTAAAACCACAAGGAGATTTCACTGCATATCTACCATAGTTGCAAAAATAAAAACATCAAGTGATAACACTAAAACACTGGAACATCCATACCATGGGATACTATTCAGCAAGAAAAAGGAATGAGCCATTGACACATACTACTTGAATGGGCCTCCAGGAAACTTTGCTGAGTGCAAAAAGCCAATTTCAAAAGGAAACCTATTGCTTGATCCCATTCATGTAACATTTGTGAAATAACATAATTATGGAGATGGGGAACAGATTAGTGGTTGCCAGGGGTTAGGAATAGGGGAGGGTGGGTGAGGCTACAAAGAAGGACTTAAATATGGGGCCTTATATTTGTGGTTATAAAAGGCTTTATGTATGGAAAATTACATAGGCGTACATATGCAAACACACACAAGTGTGCTCAAAGCTGGTGAAATCTGAAGAAGCTCTGTGAATTGTACCAGTATCAGTTTCCTAGTTTTGATACTGTACTGTGGTTATGCAGTATCTTAACATGGGAGACGATGAGTTAAGGGTGAACAGGACTTCCCTGTACATTTCTTTGCAATTTCCTGGGTATCTATGATTATTTCAAAATAAAAAGTTTAAATATAGTCATTTCATTATTAAGAACTGTAATTATAAAATATGAAAATGAGACACAGAAACTTATCATACCTAGTGCCCAGACAATGGGAATGGGAAACTGCCAGCACGACAGCCTCAGGAGGGAGCCCTGGTCCCTCGGGATGCTCTGCCACTTCAAATAAGAGTAGGAGAGAAGTGCCTGCTACTTTTTCTAGGGAGAGGCAGCATCAGAGATTTACATTCTTTTCAGGAAAGATGAAGCACTTGGGTAACAACCTCTCTTATAGGTATGGGCATAAGCATGTAAAATTCGTGAATAACTATAATTAAGGGCAAATAGAGGATTCTTACTATTATTTCAGACTTGACTTTAAGGAGACTTGGTTCTCTGGTTATGAGGGATATAAAAAACGCTCAGGAATATTACCTTATTATATTAATGCCTGGAGATATCCACCAGTATTTTATTTTAATGTACTTTTATCTTATGGTTATGAGCAATTCAGATAATTGCAATTGGAATGGATGCACTAAGGCACACACCCTATTATTTATTATCCCATTCTCAATCCTAGGAGTGAGCCCTTTCCCTTTTAAATCAGAACTGTAATTGTATGCTAACAGCGAATGTCTTCTAGAAAGAACAGGTACTGAGTGAAAGCACATTGTTACATCATAGTTGATACCTAAGTAAATATGCATTTTTAACACATTTACAAGAAACGGATACTGTAGCAAAATACTACACTGCTGTGGGATGTTCCTAAAATAAACAAGTTTGCAGACAGAGACATTCATGGGGCAGGTGTCTCTACTCATAGAAAGGTGAGGAAGTTCTCAATGGGAAATGCTTCTGAAAACACACTGATTATTAACTGTAAAAAAAGACTCCTTCTAGAACTGAAATAGTATCCTGGAGTAATATCTACTCTCTCCCTGTTTGCTCAGGGGAAATAGGTTTTAAGGAAATGCCTCATGCAATATTATGAAGAACTATAACTCTCAATGAGATGCTTCCTATAAAAAGCAGCAAGGGACTCTGCAGAGTGAATTTAAAGATACGGAAAATCCAAATTTGATCTGCATTTCAGTAGCAACACCCCATTGTTGGATTAACGGTAGATTAGCTACACTGGATCAGAGATTAAAGGGTAACTGAGTATGGGTCCAAGGTCTGAGGCTGCAGTTGGGATGCTATACAATACAGTCTAAGTTGGCAGAGGCCCTTTGGGCTTTCCCACTAACAGTGTGGCTGGGAAGGTTTTAGCAAGGGGAGGCTTTGCTGAGAATGTGCACATGTCATCATCACTGGCTGTCCAGCATGTTTCCTCACAGGCTTGTTTGGAAGCACAGTCCCAGTGCCTTCTTTCTGCTCCCTGAGGGAAACTGAGGGTTGTGCAGGAGCTTAGGCTGCTTGGCGTCCCGTGCCTGTGTCTTCTGCCTGTGTTCTGCAGGCAAATAATCTGAAATGAGATTAAGAGTGTATTTCAAAGTATTAGTCCTCAGAGGTTCTTAGTGCTGAGTGTTGGTTTCCCATGGAAAAAGTAAAAAGTATCTGTTTCTGTTCTGTCTGAAGCAGGTCAAACAGACCCTACTGAATGTCAGAGAAGCTGTGCCTGGATGGGGTACACACTTCCTGGTAGGGCCTTCCCATATGACCAGCCACTTAGTGCTGGGGGCATCTGGTGTGGAGCTTCACGGAACTGGAACAAGTTCTACTAAAGTTATGGCTGGAACCCCCAAGAGCACTGGTTTTCCAAGTGTGGTCCCTGGACCAGCATCATCGCATTACCTGGGAACTTGTTGGAGGTGCACATTCTATCACTCTGTCCCTGACCAGCTGAATCAGAGAGTCTGGAGTGGGCACCATAATCTGTTTGATGCTGTCACATGCTGAAGTTAGAGCATCCTGTCCCTGAGCATTGTTGGCTATTAGCTCTCTCCCTCCTCTTGTCCTCCGCACCGCCAAGGAGCAGTGCCCCCCAGCCAGGGCCCTTCTTCCAAGAGCATGGTCACCTAGTTTAGCCATGGTCCATGCCTGCCTTTTAACCAAGTCCACCTGTGTGTTTCCCCTTCAGTTTGCCAAGTCTATCACATGTTCTTGGCTGTTTCCTAGGGGCCCTCCTGCTAACTAGAATCAGGCAGGTGATTTTCACTGAATTTGCCATTTGTGAATGTGCATGTTTTTTGGTTCATTATCCATTAGTGCTTATTTGTGTTAAATAATAGTTCTTAGAGCTTGAAGAGTATTGCAGTTTGTAACTTCCTGCTTTGTTCTTCAAGTCAGTGTCATTGTGTACACGTAGAAAGCCCAGTTCCAAATGCTTTGTGGACAAAGGGGAAACATTAGTCTTTGCCTTTCAGGAACTTATAGCCTAGTGAGAGGGACAGACATGCACATCGATGATGTCCCTAGAGGTGTGGTTCTTTGCAAGTGGCTTCTGCCTTCACTCTCCTCTGTGAGTCAAGGATGATGATTTGCTATGGGGAGTAGTGCCCATGAGTCAGTACCTGCAACAGTCTTAGGACAGTTCTAGCATGTTGTTAGCATTAATTAAAAAGAGGAAAGACTTTCTGGAGAAGGTGGGGCTTATAGGGGGCCTTGGAAATGTCTTAGTGTGTGAATAGGTAATTAAATAAATTAATTAAGGGTGTTTGTACTTGATTGCCTTGCTTCAGCGTTGGCTACGGCAATTTAGCTCACACCATGAGCCTTAAATGCTTCTCACTTTGATGTCGGCACTGCCACCTCTGTGGTCAGTGTTTCCTTTGCCACGCCACACTTATGGGGCATTCAGTCAGACAACCCTCAGAAAGGCAGTTAGAAAGGGAAGAGAATTAACAAAGAAAAAAGGGTACAGAGAAAGAAATGAAGTGTCTGGGAAAGATGGGGCAGGCAGCATATAAGGAACTGAAGGGAAGAGAAAGTGGCAATGGATCGGAAAGGAGATGGGATGCTCTTGTGCCCAGAGACCAAGCTCCTGGGTCATCTTCATGCACTAGAGACTGCCCTGACTCCTGGAGCCCAGAATGCAGCTATAGATGCTCTTGAGTGGAAGTCTGTGTCCCTACACTCCCTGTCACAAGTAGGGGAGGTCACAAGTAGGGAGGGTCACAAGTAGGGGGTCTCTTCTGAGGGATATTGCCTCTGTTGGGAATCAGGAGAGCCATGGATCATGATTTTTTTTTTTTTTTTTTAATCTTTGACTTCAAAGTGAAGAGAAATGTTTGGTAGTAGTACTCTACTGCCAAACGACTCTTTAAAACATAAAATTGGGTGTTACAGTGAGAAAGCCACCCTGAAGTGGCCTCTAGCCAACACTCTTTGGTGCTGTGGAGCTGGGTTTCATTGACTTCAGATTCCACAGAGACATCAGTCTTCCATTTCAGTGAGGGCTTTTGGGGAGCGTGATTCACATGCATGTATGCTTTTTGCTCTTTTAATTTCTTTTATTTAGAAAAAAAAAATTATTTAGGCAGAAGACTATAGCTCCTGCCTGTTTTTGTTTTATTTTCTGCTTTACATGTAGTATATCAAAATAGAGTGACTGGTGCAAAGGAAATGTGTTTGAAAAAAAACCTGGAACCCATTCTAAATAGGACCCATGATCATAAAACAAAAAATGGAATCTCTTCAACAGCAACCGGGGATATAAAGATGCCCATTTGGAATTCCAGTGATGGATCCAGAGTGTCTCCAGTCTTCGTGATGTCTGTGACTTGTGCAACACACTCCATGTAATCGCCCTCCCAGGAAAGAGGCCTTGTGTCAGCACAGAAAATAGTGTTCAGTTCTCCACCATTACCATAGTAGTCTCCTAGGGCTGTTGTAACAAATCACCACAAACTGGGTGATTTAGGACAAGAGAAATTTATTCTCTCTCAGTTCTGGGAGTTAGACGTCTGAAATCAAGCTGTCAGCAGGGCCATGCTGCCTCTGACAGGTCAAGGGAGGACCCTTCCTTCCCTCTTCCAGCCTCTGGTGGTGGCTAGTAGTCCTTAACGATTCCTTGGCTTGTAAGCTCCAGTTCCTGTCTTCATCACAATGTGGCCATCTTCACTCTATGTTGAGTCTCTTTCTTTGTTTTCTTACAGGGACAGCCAGTCGTTGGGATTAGGGCCCACCCTACTCCAGCATGGCCTCGTTTTAAGTTGACTAATTACATCTGCAAAGACCCTATTTCCAAATAAGATCATGTTGTTTAGTTCTGGGTGGACATGACTTTTGGGGGGACGCTATTCATCATAGTATAATTGCCATAGTCACTGACACTTGTAAGTCTCTGTAGAGAGGTGTTTTTTTTGTTTTTGTTTTGTTTTTTAAGGATTCCATTTTGGTGGTTAAAAATGAGTTATTATTATGAGCAGAAGGTTGTATGTCTTTTTGGAAATCCATGACAATGTTTGTCTTCTGGATGTCTGGATCAGGCAGTGAGGGAGTACACACAGGAGCCTCTGTAAGTTCGGGGAGAGTGTCCCGGTACCCCATGCCCAGCACAATGCCTTGCATGTCATATGAGCTCAGTTAGAGTTTGTGGATAAATAGAAACTCAGAAAACATGGCACAGTAATCCACATGGTATTAAGAAAGGAATCCTTGAAGGCAGTCTAATTGATTGCCACACATTTCAAGGATATTGCTAGGTCAGCTTTACTTTCACAGCTCTACACACTGTATTTTTAGACAACTCCCAAATGTGGTTCCATTCCCTATTAGGAATTGCCCGCCCACAACATTCCCCTGGAAAATGTTATCAAGAAGATTAACTGTGTCCATGAATAAATTTGGCATTTTTTTCTGAGGAAGCATAAACAAGCAGAACCCATTACAGTTAGAGTAATTGCTCAACAACGTGTAATTGCCGCACGGGTACCTTGTATGGGAGGAGTCCATGGAGGCCCCAAGCCACGCATGGCTTTGGAATGAACTCAGCTTCCTTAGGAGGGAGAGGGCGTAGGCAGCAATTCCAGACACCCAGACAAAGTAGAGGGGTGCTGGGTGAGGCCCAGGGTCTAGCCCGTCTGATGAGGGTAGGACGGGGTGTGGTGGGGAAGGTGGGTGGGTGGCCAGAAGTTTTGTTAGTTTTGTTTCCGTTCATTGCAGATTCGTCATTCACTCCAATATAATTTTGGCTTTGAATGATGTGGATGGGCAGGCAGCTGAAGGAAAGTCTGGCAGGACCTGAAGCTGTGAAGCCAGAGAAGGAATGATGTCCCCTTCCGAGGGTACTGCTAGCTCAGCTCATTGTTTTTTGGTGCCTTTTGTAAGTCTGAGGAGATGAGTTCCTTAAATTTGAAATACTGATTCCCATAAGCTATCAGATATTGAAGTTCTCATCAGGTGACAAGTTTCCCAAAGCTGATTTTTTTTTTAAGGGTTTAATAGTTAACATGAAAAGAGAGCGTCTTAAAGTGTCATGTCTTCCTGGGACAGCTTGGCTGTGGGAACATGAGTCACAGTCTTAGAGTGCTGGCCTAAAGATCCCAGACACACAGTGAGAGGAGGAGAGGGGTCAGACAGAGCAAGCAGTGCTTTAGTAAGGCAGAGGTGTGCTGTCTGGGGACACCTTTTGAGTGAGGTGAAGGTGAGGATATAGGCGCAGGGCCAGGAGCTGCCCCGTGCACTTTCTTTCCTGCAGTTAACCCCCTGCTATGCCTATGTGGTGGGGTAACCCTCTTCATGCCTTGTTCTGTTTGTAGATCAGTCTACGGCTCCCACTGGTTTTTCCTGAAGACCTAGCTGCCTCCCCTCTGTTATGACTGATCTTGGTGGCATCACTGGCCTTTCGGCCTTTACTCTCACGAGCTCCTGCCTTTATCCTTGCCTTAGCACATACTGTGTACCCTCCGCTCAGCTACCACCATGGTGCCTTAAAATATAAAGCAGATCACACACACCTCTGCTCAGAAGACCCCCTGCCCCACCTGTCCTACCCCAAAGCCCTCCCTCATGTTCTCACCCTCCCACCTTGCACCTGCCTTGCACGACACTGGCCTCCTGGCAGTGCCCTGCCTCAGGGCCTTTCTGGAACCTTCTCCCAGTACTCCCTAGCTCCAGTGTCCCATCCTCAGGAGTCCTTCCCTGATCACCCTGTCTTTGTCCTTATACTGGTCTGGTTATCTTGACAGCACTTACCACCATCTGTCCTTTTACCTGTTTGCCCTTTAGCTGTTTTGCAGTCCTGCCTCCTTATGATGTAAACTCCAGGGGGGGCAATAACATTTCCTGTGTGACTGCACACCTGGCTCCTAGAGTAGAGTGATGCTTGTCTCCCAAATGATGCTCAAAATATATGTGTATGAGTATGTTTTAAAGATTTATTCATTTATTTTCAGAGAGAGAGAATGTGCATGCGTGTGTGCATGAGCAGGGGGAGGGGCAGAGGGAGAGAACCTTTCAAGCAGACTCTGCCCTGAGTGAGGAGCCGCACGGGGGCTCCATCCCATAGTCCATAAGATCACAACCTGAGCAGAAATCAAGAGTCGACACTCAACTGACTGAGCCACCCAGGTGTCCCACTGTGTATATTTAAAAGAAAATAGAACATCAACACACTCAATATTCATTGACTCAGTTATGAAATACTTTGACTAAAAATATATATTTACAGAGCACTCTTTGTTAGCACATTTTTAATATGTAACTGATATTACCTCCTTAGTATAAGTTTTGGTGAAATCAATGCAAAGCCTGGTGGTAGTCATTGCTCATTGGGTGCTATCAGAGGTTATCATGGGCATTGTTGATGTCACTACCACACACGAAGATGTGTGAACCAACACCCTTCCCTTACCCCAGACTTGTGTGACCAAGCTTTGTAAAATTTTTTTTTTTAAAGATTTTATTTATTTATTTGAGAGAGAGAATGAGAGAGAGAGAGCATGAGAGGGAGGGAGGAGGGTCAGAGGGAGAAGCAGACTCCCTGCCGAGCAGGGAGCCCGATGCGGGACTCGATCCTGGGACTCCAGGATCGTGACCTGAGCCGAAGGCAGTCGCTCAACCAACTGAGCCACCCAGGCGCCCCTGTAAAATTTTTTTTTTATGAAAAAGCATTCTTTTGATCAGCTTGTGCTATTATAAGAAAAAGTGAGAAAGGAAGGAATACAACTGGCTTTCACTTCCCCCTCCTTACCATCTTGATTCTTTTTTTTTTTTTTAAGATTTTATTTATTTGAGAAAGAGGGAGAAAGCATGAGCTGGGGAGTGGGGGAGGGAGAAGCACGCTCCCTGCTGAGCAGGGAGCCTGATGTGGGGCTTGATCCTAGGACCCCAGGATCATGACCTGAGCTGAAGGCAGATGCTTAACTAACTGAGCCACCCAGGCTCCCCTACCATGTTGTAAACATATTGGAAGTATGATATTTACCACACATCCTTTCTCCCAAACATTAATATTGACTACTTAGCTTGATATAACATAGCTTTACAAATAAAGTTACCAGATATCATCAGCCATAACACCTGTATTTAGTGCACATTCATTTCTACAAATATAATCTGGGGAAAATAATCTTTAATGCAAAGATTAAAGTGCTGAAAGCCAATTTTTACAATAGCTAAAAAGGAACACAACTTAATGCTGTCAAATTAGCATAATAGTTAGATATTATGGTAAATACATTTGTTGGAATACTGTTGTATTTATTAAATTGCATTTTAAAATAGTTTTAATTAAGTGGAAATGCTTACATTTGAAAAGAAACATAGAAATTATATTAAATATAGGACATTAAATTTCCCTCTCGGCACTGTTTTAGCTACATCCCATAAATTTTGGTGTGTTGTGTTTTTGTTTGCATTTATCTCAAAGTATTTTCTAATTTCCCTTGTGATTTCCTCTTTGATCCATTGGCTAGTCAAGAGTGTATTGTTTTAAAGTCCACATGTTCATGTATTTTCCAAGTTTGCTTCTGTTACTGAATTCTAAGTTCCATTTCATTGTGGTTGGAGAACACACTTGGTATGATATCAATCCTTTAAACTTATGGAGGCTTGTTTTATGGCCTAGCATATGGTTTGTGCTACAGCATTCCATGTGCATTTGGGACGAATGTTGTATTCTACTGTTGTTGCACAACATGTTCTATAGTTGTCTGATAGATCTCATTCATTTTCATTGTTCAAGTTTTCTATTTTCTTGTTGTTTTTCTGATAGTTGTAGTCATTATCATAAGTGGATTATTAGGAGCCTTCAAAATGTTGAATTGTGTGTTTCATCTTTCAGTTCTGTCAATTTTTACTCTATGTGTTTTGTGACTCTTGTTAGGTGTATTTATGTTTATAATTGTATGATTCCCTGATGGATTGTCCCATTTATCATTTTAAAACATCCTTTGTTAGGGCGCCTGGGTGGCTCAGATGGTTAAGCGTCTGCCTTCGGCTCAGGTCATGATCCCAGGGTCCTGGGATCGAGTCCCGCATCGGGCTCCCTGCTCCTTGGGAGCCTGCTTCTCCCTCTGCCTCTCTCTCTCTCATGAATAAATAAATAAAATCTTTAAAAACAAACAAACAAACAAAATCCTTTGTTATCTCTCTAGTACCAATTTTTATTTTACTTTATTTTTTTTAGATTTTATTATTTATTTGAGAGACACAGAGAGAGAGCACAAGTGGGGTGAAGGGCAGGGGGAGAGGGAGAAGCAGACTCCCTACTGAGCAGGGAACCCGATGTGGGACTCGATCCCGGGACACTGGGATCGTGACCTGAGCTGAAGGCAGACTCAAGCAACTGAGCCACCCAGGTGCCCCCAATTTTTATTTTAAATCTATTTTTTTCTGATATTAGTATAGCCAGTCCAGCTCTCTTTTGGTTACCATTGGCTTATTATATCTTTTTCCATCCTTTTACTTTTCACTTTTTTGTGTTTTTTAATCTAAAATGTGTGTTTTATAGGTAGCATATAGATGGATCATATTTTTTAATAAGACTATTTTGTTGGGGCGCCTGGGTGGCTCAGTTGGTTAAGCATCTGCCTTTGGCTCAAGTCATGGTCTCAGGGTCCTGGGATCAAGCCCCGCATTGGGCTTCTTGCTCAGCAGGGAGTCTGCTTCTCCCTCTCCCTCTGTGCACTCTCTCTCTCTCTCAATAAATAAAATCTTGAAAAGAAAAAAGACTCCATTTTGTCAATCTCTGCCTTTTAGGGAGTTTGATCCATTTACATTTAATGTATTTACTGAGAAGGCAAGATTTAAGTACATCATTTTGCTATATTTTTTCATAGTGTCTTAATGTATTTTTTCCTCTCTTCCTCCATCACTGCCTTATTTTTTGTTAAATAGATATTTCCTAGTGTACCATTTTTTATCTCTTTGTCATTTTTTTTACATATTTATTTTTGGAGTTAATATTTTAGTGATTGTCCTGGGTATTAAAATTAACATCCTAATTTATTGCAATCTAGTTTAGATTAATACCACCTTAATTATAGTAGTATAAAAATTTTTCCCTTAATATCTTCATTTTCTCTCCCCTCCATTGTGCTATTATTATGCAGATTACATACTTACGTCTTATATGTCCATCAACATAGATTTGTGTGTTCTTTTTTAAAGATTTTATTTATGAGAGAGAGAGCACAAGGAGAGGGGAGGGTAGAGGGAGGAGCAGGCTCCCCGCTGAACAAGGAGCCCAATGGGGCTTGATCCCAGGACTCTGGGATCATGACCTGAGCAGAAGGCAGATGCTTAACTGACTGAGCCTCCCAGGCACCCCCCATCAACATTGATTTGTAAGTATTACTTTATGCAGGCGTCTTTTAAATCAAGGGGAAAAAGAGAAAATTACATTTATACTGTCTTTTATGTTTACTTAGTAGATATTTTACTGGGACTCTTTATTTCTTCATGTGGATTCAAGTTACTGTCTAGTGTGCTTTTATTTCAACCTGAAGGATACTGTTTAGTAGTTCTTGTAAGGGAAGTCTGCAAATGATAAATTTTCCCAGTTTTTGTTTATTTGTGAATGTGAATTTCTCCTTTGTTTTTGAAGGATAGTTTCTGCTGGATATAGACTTAGTGGATGGCAGCCTTTCTTTCAGCACTTTGAATATTTTATTCAATTCCCTTTATGATTTCTGATGAGAAATCAGCTGTTACTTATTTAAGATAGCACATCTGAGATGAGTTGCTTCTCTCTTGCTGCTTTTAAGATTCTGTTTGTTACTAAAATTGGAGCACTGGGCTTTTGACAATTTGATTATGATATGTGTTAAGTTTAGACCTCTTGAGTTTATCTTACTTGTAGTTCATTGAGTTTCTTATATGTATATTAATATTTTTCACCAAATTTAGGAAGTTTTCAGCCATTATTTATTCAAATGTACTTTCTTCCCTTTTTCTCTCTTTCCACTGAGACTTCTATTTTGTATGTTTCCATACACTTGGTGTCCTACAGCTTTCTAAGGCTCTGTTGATATTTATTCCTTTTTTTTTTTCTGTTTCTGATACTGAATGATCTCCATTGACCTATTTTCAAGTTTTCTGATACTTCTATGTGCTCAGAAATCTGTTGAGCCCCTCAGTTTTTCATTTCAGGTATAATACTTTTCAATTCCAGAATTTCTACTTGGTTCTTTTTAATCATTTCTATCTCTTTACTGATATTTTTTATTTGGTGAGACTTCGTTCTCATATTTCCTTTTCATTTTTTAGACATGGTTTCCTTGAGTTTGTTGAACATATTTAAAATAGCGGATTTAAAGTCTTTGTCTTGTAAATCCAACATCTGAGCTTCCTTGGTGACAGTTTTGCTTGTGTATGGGCTGTACTTTCTTGTTTCTTTGTATGTCTCATAATTTTTGTTGTTGCTGTTGTTGAAAATGACATTTAAGGAATATAATGTGGACACTCCAGAAATCCAGTTCTCTCTCCTCTCCAGAGTTTGTTGTTGTTGCTCTTTGTTGTTTGCTTAGTGACTTTTCTGAACCACTCTTCTAAAATCTGTTACTTGTTCTGTATGGCCACGGAAGATTACTTGATTACTAACTTAGTGGTCAGATAATGATTGAGCAGTCCCCTAGTCTGTGCTGGTGGGCTCTGTATTCATGTTGTGGCATGTCTTTAACACTCAGCTGGGCAGTTTACCCTATTTTAGCCTTCACTTTCTGCTTGTTCAGAACCTCACAGTCAGAAGCTAAGAGCTTAAGGTGTTCTTAGGTCTCTTCTGAACATGTGCAGAGCTCTGGGCATGTGCGCGTTCCTATGCATGCATGTGGCCTTTTAGATTCCCAGGAATATGTTGGAGTTTTTCAAAGCCATATATGGTCTCATTCCCCAAATTTTCTTTTCTTTTCTTTTTCTTTTTTTTTTTTTAAGCTTTTGGTCATTCTATTGTTTGTGGCAACTCTTACTCACCATCTGAGGCAGCCTATACAATTGCCTTCCATTGTTCTTAACAGACACCTCCAGGAAAAAGGCTTTTTACACTGACAGAGCTCCAAAGCAGATCAAATGAAGACAGCTTTGTTAGTGGGATCTTCCAGGGAAAAAACTGCTCAAATTATGATAATTCTGTGAGAATGGGTCTGTGGGGGCACTCCTTTTTTTTGCTACCTCCAGTGGCTGCCAGGCTGTTGGTTTTCCCTGTAGTTACGGCTTCTATGAAGCTAGAGTGAGGAGAATAGGAACTAGTAGGGAAAGTTAAAAGAGCTCACTGCTCTTACTGAGTTTCAGCCTTTTTCTTTAATAAACATTCCCAGATTATTGCTAGCCTTTGATTAGTTTCCAGAGATCTTAAAAAGTTGATTTTGACAATTTTTGCCAGTGTTCTCATTGCTTATCTAGAGGAGAGAATTTTCCTCTAACATGGAGGAGAAAATCAAGCCTTCACTCCACCATTTGCATTGACAACCTAAACATAGGATGTTAAAAATATTTTCTTAAAATTTGTTAAAATGTAAGAATGTTAAAAATATAAGAAAGATTTTTTTCAATTATTAAGTTTAGCAAAATTATCTTTTCTCTCTGAAAGTAGGAAGCGTTAACTATAAATTTCAGGCTCATATGCAAATAAGTTTGCCTTATAGCAAATTATTGGCAACTGGTGAGTGTGAGCAAACTATGATCCCTGTTTTTGTAAATGCAATTCTGTTGTAATACAGCATACTGTTTGTTTACATATTGTCTATGGCTGTTTTGTGCTACAGTGGCAGAGTTGAGTTGATGCAGAAGAGAGCTATGGCCTGGAATGTTTACTCACTCTTAGGCCCCTTACAAAAAAGGTTTGCCAACCTCAGGAATATAGTAAAGTTAAGTAGCTAGATTAAATTAATTTTTTTTCTTTTCTTCTTCTTCTTTTTTCTTTTGTTATAGTGATGCATTGGGAAAGGTGTTAAAGTTTGCTTATTCCTTTGTGTATTTTCAAAACCCTGTCAAGAATTCATTAGAATGAATTCATTAGAATATTTTGGTTGTGAGCAATGTTATGCTATGGAAATTTTTTGCTTGCCTTATATAAATTGAAGATTGATGATGTTGAATTAATGCAAGTGATGCTTTTGTGCTCTGAATAAATTGTGTAGTAATTACCTTGGCAAATCTTGTACTTATAAACAATTTGGTCCAGCATTTAAAATACAATATTATGAATTTCTGACTACAAGAAGGAAGTATACCTGTTAAGGGCACTAACCCTACAAAAGGGTATCTGGAGAAAGTTCTCAAGCTTTCATTGACCAGCTGTTTGAACTTGTGCAGGTAACTTTGCCTTGCTGGCTTCAGTTTTGTCCTCTCTTAAATGAGTATAATGCAATTCTTCTAAAAATGCTTTGTGAAAATTAGGTTATGTATTTGAAAATATCACATAAACTATAAGAACTAAACAATCATCTATGTCATTATTACTGATATAGATATTAACATATAATAGAGATGCAGAAGAGACTTTTTTTTTTCTTTTGCTAATGCATACCATTGAAGCTAGAATTTTTTTTAAGGTAGTAAGCTCTCCATTAACGTAAGAGCCTATTAGGCCTTTCCAAACTTAAATTACAATTTCTCTTTACCTTTTGAGGTTTCTAAATTTAAAAGTCCACTAAAATATGTAAAAAAAAAAAAAAA
>NW_025408989.1:0-16061 GCF_002201575.2 Neomonachus schauinslandi | reverse complement strand
TTGCCAGATGCCTACTTCACTTTCATTTCTAATATTTCCAGCTTTATTTAGGGCACTGTCCAGAGCTTCCAACCACCTGAAGGTCAAGTGTACAGCTTGTGTAGACTGCACAGCATTGTGCTGCTGGGTTTCTTTTCCAGAAGAATTGGAAGTATTTTTAGTGGTGGTGGTGAGGGTCAGAGGAGGTCACGAGAAAGGAGCAGCAGCAGGCTTGCAGAGAGTGCAAAATGAGACACTTGAGTGCTAGGCTACAGCACTTAACACCTCTGATCACAGTTTTCCTCACCTGTAAAGGAGATTAAACATGCCTATTCTGTCCACCTCTAAGGGAGAAGGGAGCAATATAATTGGTAAAAAATTGTTTTGAAAAATAAGCAACACTGTACTTACAGAAGTAGCAAAGTACTATTTCTGATGTACCCTAGATCATTGATAAGGACCCGTATTCCATCTATCCAAGTGCAAAAGCACATTTTGGAAGTCATCAAGTTAGTGCCAATAAAACATAGTATACAGAAAAATACTTAAAAGCACCTGAGTGTTTTTGGACAGAAAAGCTTAAGATTCAGAACAAGTTCAGAGTTGGACAATCCAAGGATAGAAGAGCCCCCTCTATCCATTAGAAGGTTGCAGCTTCTGGTTAGGGAACAGAAAGTCTCAGCCTCTGAATAAAACTTTTTTTATAAATCAGCATTACTTTTACTCTTATATTACTTGTAAAAATAAAATAAACAAAAATGTATCTTTACCTGTCCTATAAGACAAAGGGCACCTGAGATCTAATGCATATAAAATCAGTTTACAGGGGCATCTGGGTGGCTCAGTTGGTTAAGCGACTGCCTTCGGCTCAGGTCATGATCCTGGGGTCCTGGGATCGAGCCCCGCATCAGGCTCCCTGCTCAGCCGGAAGCCTGCTTCTCCCTCTGCTTCTCCCTCTCCCACTCCCCCTACTTGTGTTCCCCCTCACGCTCTCCCTCTCTCTCTCTCTGTCAATTAAATAAATAAATAAAATATTTTTAAAAAATCAGTTTACAAACTGTGATGCACTATATGAACAAGTTTTCATTTGGGGGTAATTAATTTAATAACATAACTGAGAATCTGACTTTTAACAAAGGAATAGTTCTTAGAAATTTAGAGATTTGAGGAGTGTTTGGGTGGCTCAAGCATACAACTCTTGGTTTTGGCTCACGTCATGATCTCCAGGTCATGGGATTGAGCCCCGCGTTGGGCTCCACACTCAGTGGGGAGTGTGCTTGAGATTCTCTCCCTCTGCCCCTCCCTCGACTCACGTGCTCTCTCTCTCTCAAATAAATAAATCTTTTTTTTAAAAAAGAGAGATTTAGGGATTTGACTCTGAATGAATAAAAATAACGCAATGACATCATTAGTTAAAAATTTTATCATTGTTGATTAAAAATAAAAAAAATAAATAAAATAAAAATTAAAAAATTTATCATGAGGCAATTCAGACTCACCACAATGTGTGGCATTTGTCAGACATTCACTGTCACAATGCAGCTTGACTGTCTTGCAGACAACCTCAATATTATTTTTGAATTGGCAGAGACAGCAGGCCATCTGGCTAGGTAAAATCCTATAAATGGAAACAGAGAATTAAATTAGTGCTAAAGGAGTTACTTGAGTAGGCATGCCAACGGCATCACAGGGCTGTGCAAAAAGGAATTCTTGAGGCATATGGCCTGGATGTTTGGGTAGGGACCAGTTGGCCAATTACTGCTCTTGAATATTGTAAATAAATAGAAGGACAGAGGTGTCCAACAGAAAGGTAAGGATGGTAGGGGGTATGGTAAGCCTAGAATAAGATAAAGATGAGAACTGGGTGACACTGATCTGTAGTTTAGTTCAGAAGTATCTCCTTCCAACCCAAAAGTCTCACTTTGGGTTGAGAGCACACAGGAAGAGGGTAGATTTCTAAGAAGAGTCTGAATAAGTCTGAAATATGACCCATACTGAAGATAGAAAGCAATCAATCAAAACTGTAACTGGGGTGCCTGGGTGGCGCAATCATTTAAACATCTGACTCTTGGTTTCAGCTCAGGTCATGATCTCAGGGTCATGAGATCAAGCCCCACAATGGGCTCCTAGCTCAGCGTGGAGTCTGCTTGAGATTCTCTCTCCATCTCCCTCTGCCCCACCTGCTCATGCTCTCTCTCTAATAAATAAATCTTTTAAAAAAAGTTATAACTGTATTTCATATGTTAAAAAAAACCCAGACTAAAAAACCCATGCCTCTACTTAACTCAGTGAGTTGTACAACAGCTTCAAGTGGCCTAATATATGTGTACTTAGAGTGAATGAAGGAGAGGAAATAGAAGAAATTTTGAAAAAATAATAGCCTAAAATTTTCCAAACAGGCAAACCCAATAAAACCACAAATCCGAGAAGGTCAATAAACTCTAAGCACAAGAAACATGGACAATTGGGGCGCCTAGGTGGCTCATTCGTTAAGCGTCTGTCTTCGGCTCAGCTCATGATCCCAGGGTCCTGGGATCGAGCTCCGCATCGGGCTCCCTGTTTGGCGGGAAGCCTGCTTCTCCCTCTCGCACTCCCCCTGCTTGTGTTCCCTCTCTCGCTGTGTCTCTCTCTCTGTCAAATAAATAAATAAAAAATCTTAAAAAAAAAAAAAGAAACATGGACAAAACTACATGAAGGCATATCATAATCAAAGTGCTCAAAACCATCAATAAAGAGAACATCTTAAAAGCAGCAAAAGGAAAAAAAACCATACACAACATATAGAGAAACAAAGATAATAATGACAACATATTTCTTCTTGGAAATAATGGAACTCAGTCTTTAAAGCAGTGAAGAGGAGAGGGGACCCAACAACTATCAAGCTAATATTCTATATTCAGATCTTTCAAAAACAAAAGCAAAACAAAGACTATCTGAGACATGCAAAAGCTGAAAGAATTCATCACTAGTAGACTTACACTGTAGAAATGCTAAAGGAAATATTTTTAAGCGGAAGGAAAATGATACCAGATGGAAATGTGGATCCACATAAAAGAACGAGGAACAGTAGAACTCGTAACTACATAGGTAAATATATAAGATTTTTCTTACTATTTAAATATCCAAATACAATGTGATTTCACTTATATGTAGAATCTTTAAAAAAAAACAAAAACAAATGAACAAACAACAACAACAAAAAAGAGAGAAACACACTCATAAATATGGAGAACAAACTGGTGGTTGCTAAAGCAGAGAGGGTGGGGATATGGTCAAAATAGGTGAAAAGGATTAAGAGGTACAAACTTCCAGTTATAAAATAAATAAGTCACCGGATCAAAAGTATAATGTAGGGAATACAGTCAATAATACTGTAATATACTTATTGTGGTGAGCATTTCAAAATGTATGTAATTGTTGAATCACTATGTTGTACATCTGAAACTAATTTAATATTACATCAACTATACTTCAATAAGAGAGTTAACTTATTGGTTAAACAAAAAACATAATATGGTCTGATGTTTATAAGTAAAATTAGGGGCACCTGGGTGGCTCAGTCGTTAAGCGTCTGCCTTCGGCTCAGGTCACGATCCCAGGGACCTGGGATCAAGCCCCGCGTCGGGCTCCCTGCTCAGCGGGAAGCCTGCTTCTCCCTCTCCCACTCCCCCTGCTTGTGTTCCCTCTCTGGCTGTCTCTCTCTATCAAATCAATAAATAAAATCTTTATTTAAAAAAAAAGTAAAATGTATGAAAACAATAGCACAAAGCCCAGGAAGGGAAAAATGGCAGTATACTATGTATTGTAAGGTTCTTATACCAATCATGCAATCATATAATATAATCTGAAGATAGACTGTGATAAGTTAAAGATGAACACTACAAACCATTAAGCAACTACTAAAATAACAAAACCTGAGTTGTAACTAATTAGTCAACAAATAAAATAATAAAATGTACTCAGTCAATCCAAAAGCAGGAAGAAAAAGAAAAAAAAAAAAACGAAACAAAGAACAGATGGGACACATAAAAAATATTAGACAGTAGCTTTAAATGTAATCATATAAATAATTACATTAAATATAAATGGTATAATCACCCTAATTAAAAGATAGAGTTGTCACACCAGATAAAAAAGCACAAGCCAAAACTACATGCTGTCTACAAGAATGATCTTCAACAGAAACATACAAGTAGGTTAAAAGTATGGAAAAAATTATGCTATGTTAACACTAATCAAAACAGACCTTGAGTGGTTATATTACTATAAGACAAAGTCAATTTCAGCAAAGAATATTACCAAGGATAAAGGAGGTTATTCCATCATGATAGAAATGTCAACTAATAAAAAAGACATAACCTAAATATTTATGCATCTGATAAAAGAACTTCAAAATATATTAAGGAGAATGGCAAAGAGAAACAAATACATACACAATTATAGTTGGAGATTTCAATACCCCTCTCTCAATAATTGACAGAAAAAAAATATAAAAAATCAGTAAAGATATAGCTGACTTGAACACTATCAACCTACTTGATCTAATTGATATTTATAGATCACTCCACCCAAATTCAGAATACACGTTTTTTTCAAGTAGACACATAATATTTACCAAAATAGACCATATTCTCATCTATTACCAGAATACATGGATATAAAACAAGACTCGATAAATTTAAAAGGATTTCAGTTATTCAACATATGTTCTGTGACCACAATGGAATTAAATTAGAAATTAACAGATTTGAAAAATCTCCAAATATTTGGAAACTAAACAATACATTTCTAAGTAACCCTGTGGGTAAAATAAGCAAAAGGGAAATTAAGAACTATGTTTTTTACTGACTGAAACTGAAAACATGTCACCATGTGGGATGTTGCTAACACAGTGTTCAGCTTCCCCAGCGTCCACTTTTAAGAAACTAGAAAAAGAAAATTAATCACTGAGTAAGGAGAAGAAATAGCATAATAAAGATCAAGGCAGAAATAAAATGGAAAACAGAAAAATAGAGAAGTCAGTGAAAAGAAAAGACCGTTTTTAGAGAAGGTAAATAAAATTGATATACCTCTAGCCATATTGATCAAGAAAAGACAAGAGAAGACACAAATTATCAATAACAGAAACGAGAGGGGTGACATCAATACAAATTCTACATATATTCAAAGGATGATAAGGGAATATTATAAACTAATTCATGTCAATAAATTCAAAATGAAATGGACAGAGTCCTTAAAGACATAAACTACTCAAAAATAAATATGTCACTTAAATAGCACTATTAAAGAAATAGAGTGTGCAGTTTAAACCCTTCTCACATAGAAAGCTTCAAACCCACATGTTTCACTGGTGAATTCTACCAAACATTTAAGGAAGAAATAATGCCAATTCTACACAAACTCTACCAAAGAATTGAAGAGAAGGGAAAACTTCCCAGCTCATTTTTTAAGGTCAACTTTTGCTTTATCAAAACTAGACAAAGACATTACAAGAAAAGAAAACAACACACCAATATCTCTCATGAGCACAGATGCAAACTTCTAAACAAAATTTTACTATATCAAATCCAACAATATATGAAAAGATGCTAGCTACATTATGAAGTGGGGTTTATCTCAGGATTGCAAGATTGGTTTATATTTGAAAATCAGTGTAATTTACCCAAGTTAATAAACTAAAAAAATTATACAATCATTGTAATAGATGGAGAAAAAGTATCTGACAAATCTAACATCCATTCCTGATTACAAATTAAAAAAAAAAGAAGCCCTTGGCAAACTGGGACGGAAGGAAACTTCATCTTGATAAGAGACTTCTACAGAAAAATCCCGAACATCATATTTAATAGTGAAAGACAAATGCTTTCTCTCCAAGATCAGGACAAAGGAAAGGAAGTCTTCTCTCATTACTTCTATTTGATAGTGCACTGAAGGTTCCAGTCAGTGCAATACAGCAAGAAAAAGAAAGAGAAGGTATTCAAAATGGAAAGGAAGAAGCAAAACTATCTTTATTTGCAGATAAAATGATCATCTATGGAGAAAGCCTGATGGAATCTATAAAAAGGTTACTAGAACTAATAAACGAGTTTATCAAGTTTGCAGGAAAAAGATCAATATACAAAAAATTAATTTATCTCTAATACCTAGCAATAAACAATTAGAAATTGAAATTTGAAAAAATATTACTTATAATAGCATCAAAAGTATAAAATACTTAGAAAAGTCTGAAGAGATGTAAAAGGCTTACACACGGAAAACTATAAAATATTCCTGGGAAAAATTAAAGAACACCTAAATAAATGAAGAGACATAAAGTGTTCATGGATCAGAAGATTCAATATTGTTAAGATGTCAATTCTCCCCAAATTGATTTACAGATAAAAATCCCACCAGACTTGTCTGTAGAAATTGGCAAGCTAATGCTAAAATTCATATGGAAATGTAAAGCTCCTAGAATAGCCAAACAGCTTTGAAAAAGAAGACAAAATTGGAGGACTAACACTACCAGATTACAAGACTTATGAAGCTACACTTTCAAGACTTTGTGATGTTAGTATAAATTTAGACAAACAAATCAAAGAAACAGAATAGAAAGTCCAGAAGGAAAGAGATAGGAACAACTTATTTTCAGGTTCCAAGGCAGCTGAGTGGAGAAAGGATAGTCTTTCCAACAAATGGTGCTGGAACAACTGGACATCCATATGCAAAAAAAGCAAACATCAATCCAAACCATATACAGAAATGAACTCAAATTGGCTCAAAGATCCAAATATAAAACCTAAAACTATAAGCGTCTCAAAGAAAACACAGGAGACCTTGTGTTGGGCAAGATTTCTTAAGATATGACACCATAAGGATAGCCTACAAAAAAAAGATAAATTGGACACCATCAAAACTAAGAATTTCTATCTCGCAAAAGACACTCTTAAGAGAATGAAAATACGAGCTACAAAATGGGAAAAAATATTTAGTAAATTACATATTTGATAGAGGACTTGTTTCCAGAATATATACAGAACTCTCAAAATTCAATAATAATATAGCTGAAAGACAAGCATATGAAAAGATATCTGACATCATTAAGTATAAAGGAAATGCAAATAAAAGCCACAGAGATGCCACTATACACCTATTCAACTGTCTAAAATTAAAAACACTTACTATAGCAAGTATTAGCAAAAATGTGAAGAAAATGGAAACCTCATACATTGCTGGTGGGAATGTAAAATGGTACAACCACTGTGGAAAATAATTTTTTAAAAACTTAAACACACACTTACCATATGAACCAGGCATCCACTTCCAGGTATTTACCCCAAGAGAAATGGAAGTATGTATCCATACAAAGACTTGTACACACATAGAAGCTTTATTTTTAATAGCCGAAAATTGGAACAAATCAAATGTTCATCAATGGTGAGCAGATAAATTGTGGCATATCCATATAATGGAATACTATTCAGCAATAAAAATGAATTATTGATATACATAACAACATGGATGAATCAAAATAATTATGATGAATGAAAGACGCCAGTTAGAAAACAGTACTTACCACATGATTCCATTTATATAACATTCTAGAAAATGCAAACTAATTTTTAGTAACAGAAAGCAGATCTGGGATTACTACCCAAAGCAATCTACAGATTTAATACAATCCCTATCAAAATTCCAATAGCATTTTTCACAGAACTAGAACAATCATAAAATTTGTATGAACCACAAAAGACCCTGAATAACCAAAGCGATCTTGAAAAAGAAAAACAAAACTGGAGATATCACAATTCCACAATTCAAGTTATATTACATAGCTGTAGTAATCCAAACAGTATGGTACTGGCACAAAAATAGACACATAGATCAATGGAACAGAATAGAAAGCCCAGAAGCAAACTTACAATTATATGGTCAATTAATCTTCAACAAAGGAAGCAAGAATATGCAATGAGAAAGACAGTCTCTTCAAAAAATGTTGTTAGGAAAACTGGACAACTGTGTGCAAGAGAATGAAACTGGGCCACTTTCTTACACCATATATAAAAGTAAACTCCAAATGGATTAAGGACCTAAATGTGAGACCTAAAACCATAAAAATCCTAGAAGAGAGCACACGCAGTAATTTCTCTGATATTGGCTTTAACAACATCTTCCTAAATATGTCTCCTGAGGCAAGGGGAACAAAAGCAAAAGTAAACTATTGGGACTACATCAAAATAAAAAGCTTCTGCATAGTAAAGGAAACAATCAACAAAACTAAAAGACAACCTGCTGAATGGGAGAAGATATTTGCAAGTGACATATTCAATAAGGGTTTAGTATCCAAAATATATAAAGAATTTATACAACTCAACACCAAAAAGCCCCCCAAATAATGCAATTTAAAATGGGCAGAAGACATGAACAGACATTTCTCCAAAGAGGACACACAGAGGCACCTGGGTGGTTCAGTGGATTAAACGTCCGCCTTCAGCTCAGGTCACGATCTCAGGGTCCTGGAATCGAGCCCCACATAGTGCTCCCTGCTCAGTGGGGAGTCTGCTTCTCCCTCTCCCTCGGCCTCTCCCCCCCGCTTGTGCTCTCTCCCAAATAAATAAATAAAATCTTTTTTTTTTTTTTTTAAAGAAGACCTACAGATGGGGCCAGCAGACACAGGAAAAGATGTTCAACGTCACTCATCATCAGGAAAATGCCAATCAAAACCACAATGAGATATCAACCTCACATCTGTCGAATGGCTCAAATAAAAAACACAAACAACAAATTCTAGTGAGGATATGGAGAAATAGGAACCCTATGCACTGTTGGTGGGAATGCAAACTGATGCAGCCACTGAGGAAGACAGTATGGAGTTCTATAACTCACAAAATTAAAAATAGAACTACTCTATAATCCAGGAATTGTACTTCTGGGTATTTAACCAAAGAATACAAAAACACTAATTCAAAGGGATACACGCACCTCTATGTTTATTGCAGCATTATTCATAATAGCCAAATTATGGAAGTAACCTAAGTGTCCCTTGATAGATAAATGGATAAAGAAGAGATTCATATATATAAATTGTGGAATATTATTCAGCCATAAAAAAGAATGAACTCTTGCCATCTGCAACAACATGGATGGAGCTAGAGAGTACAATGTAAGTGAAGTCAGTCAGTCAGAGAAAGTCAAATACCATATGATTTCACTCATATGTGAAATTTAAGAAACCAAAAAAAATGAGCAAAGGGAAAAAAAGAGCAAGAAAGAGAGAGACGAATCGAGAAAGAGAGAGACAAATCAAGGAACACACTCTTAATTATAGGGAACAAACTGATGGATACCAGAGAGGACAGGGGCTGGGAGGATAGGTGAAATAGGTGAGTGCATCAAAATTTAAACATTAAAAACTTCTGGTCTTCAGAGATAGAACAGAATGAAGACAAACCACAACCTGGGAGAAATTTGCTGAACACCTATCTGAGAGAAAGGACTTTCCCCAGAATATATAACATACTCTTAAAACTCACTAATATGTATCCAATTAAAAAATGGATTTGGGGGGTGCCAGGGAGGCTCAGTCTGTTGAGTGTCCGACTCTTGATTTTGGCTCAGGTTATGGTTTCAGGCTTGTGGGATTGAGCCCTGAGTCAGGCTCCACGCTTGGCGGGGAGTCTGCTTGAGATTCTCTCTCTCTATCTCCTTCAGCCTCTCCCCCCCACCACACTCACTCACTCTCTCTCTCTTTGTCTAAGATAAATAAAGAAATCTTAAAAAAAAAGAAAAGGAAAAGAAAAATGGATTTGAAGGACACATCATTTAAAAAAGGTATCTGGTACATGGGGTGCCTGGGTGGCTCAGTGGTTAAAGCAGCTGCCTTTGACTCAGGTCATGATCCCAGGGTCCTGGGATCGAGCCCCGCATTGCGCTCCCTGGTCAGCGGGAAGCCTGCTTCCCCTCTCACACTCCCCTTGCCTGTGTTCCCTCTCTCGCTGTCTCTCTCTCTGTCAAATATATAAATAAAAATCTTTAAAAAAAAATAAACTGGTTCTCCTGCAATTAAAAAAAAAAAAGGTATCTGTACATGAGTAGACACTCAACATCATGAGCTATTAGAGAAATGCAAATTAAAGCCACAATGAGATACAGCCTACATACATACCTATAAGAAAGTCTAAAAAAAATTTTTTAACTGAAACATAAGGTGAAGATCTCATACACTGCTGGTTGGAATGCAAAAAGGTACATCCATTTTAAAAACAGGTAAGCACTTTTTTTGTGTGTTTTTTGTTTGTTTGTTTGTTTCTTTTTTTAGAGAGAGCACACACATGGGTGCATATGAGCCGGGGGTGGGGAGGTGCAGGGAGAGGAATAGGGAGAGAGAGGATCTTAAGCAGGCTCCACATTCAGCGTGGAGCCCAACTGGGAGCTTGATCTCACGACCCTGAGATCATGATCTAAGCCAATATCAAGGGTCGAACACTTAACCGACTGACCCACCCAGGTGCCCCCAGGTAAGCGGTTTCTTAAAAAGTTAAATATAGGGCGCCTGGGTGGCTCAGTTGGTTAAGCGACTGCCTTCGGCTCAGGTCATGATCCTGCAGTCCCGGGATCGAGTCCCGCATCGGGCTCCCTGCTCGGCAGGGAGTCTGCTTCTCCCTCGGACCCTCCCCCCTCTCATGTGCTTGCTCTCTCTCATTCTCTCTCTCTCAAATAAATAAAAAAAAAAAAAGTTAAATATACACTTAGCATATGATGTAGCAGTCCTACCATTAAGTATTTTACCTCCCCCCAAAATGAAAACATATGCTCACACAAAGACCTGCATGTGACTGCTTTTAGCAGATTTATTCATAATAGACAAAAAAACTAAGAACAACTCAAATGTCCATTAACTGATGAATGCATAAACAGACTACTGGAATACTACTCAGCAATAAAAAGGAATGAGTTGCAGATAGATGCAACAACCTTGATGACTCTCAAAAGGATTATGCTGAGTGAGAGGAGCCAATCACAAAAGACTACATACTGTATGATTTCATTTATAAGACGTGGTGGAAAAGGCAAAACTATAGGGACAAAAATGAGGCTGGTGGCTGCCAGGGGTTGATGGTGGGAAGAGGGGATGACTGCAAACAAAAATGTTCTATATCTCAAATGTGGTGGTGGTTACGTAGCTGTATGTTTGCCAAAACTCATCAAACTGTACACTTAAAAAGAGTAAATTTTATTGAATGAAAATTATACCTCAATAAATCTGACTTAAGAAAAGAATAAAACAAACATAAACAACTAAGTGAAAATAAACAGAAGAAAAATCAACTTACAGTTTTTCCAATTCACGGGTCATCATGAGGATGCTCTCAATTGTTGGAAGTGACACCTGTGTTGTTCCCATGTCTCTGAAGGAGAAAGTCCAAACATGAATGATACCAAAGACAAAAATTCTATACTTAAAAAGAGACTTAACAACATGTGATTAGTTAAATTCCGTCAAGCCAGCTCAAGAGTTAACTTGCTATGGACAATAATTTCAGAGAACTTTTATTGAAGAAATTTAAATTTACGTGCATCATCAAATTTATCACCTTGGTGATGAACAGTACAATCTCTTTTTACCATTATCCTACTTCTCATTCTCAATTGCATCCACCTCTCTTGATTAATCTTTTTTTTTAAATAATGTACATCTTATTCCACTTTGCTTTTTGAGACAAATGATATTTCTACATACATGATAAATGATATTTCTGCATACATCTGCATGTTCCATATCTGTATGTGTTCTTCAATACTGCTTTCTTCCTCTGCAGGCTGTCTTGCCCATATACATTGTTTCTTTGCCAATAATTCTTATTTCAATAACCCAGTTAAAATTTAAATTATGACTTTTTAACCAAAATGCAAGATACTTAATCTTTAAAAAACAGCAGAAATCATCTCATGGGCCATGAGATTGTTGTAATACTTACAAATATTTTAATGCCGGCAATTTAAAAAGATACGAATCTTCAACAGTTGTCAGAGGGTTACGATTGAGAATTCTGAAAAATGCAATGGAATTAAAATTATCTGCATTTTCAGTGACTACCATGAAAGTTTATGTTCATTTTTTTTGGTATGGGACTTGAAGGTCAAAAGTAATCATTTTCCGCCTTTGCCTATAAATCTGTAAAGCAGTCTTCCTTTGGGAACTACCCAGGTCTCTGAATGATAAAGTGGGAAAGAGAAAAAACATTTTTTTTTAAGTGGACGGCAAAGAAAACCTATGCCAAAGAACTTTTCAGGTTGAAAACCCCAGAAGTGACTACCCTAGTAGGAAGCCCTGGCTCTGTAGGAAATACCATTTCTAGTGTCCTCCATGATTTAAGGTGTTTTTCTCTTATCTCTAGAAATTTAAAAAATTCCACAGTTTAAACCACGCAGTTAAAGACAAAAAGAGGACCAATTCCTCAGTTTTGGAGCCAAACAATAGGGGCTAAACGTAGGAGGAACTGGTGAAAGCTATACTCCCACCACATGTTCCGTGTATCCTTGTATCACAGCCTTTGTCATGGCATGTAATCACCTGTTTCCTTGTCAGTCTCCTGGACTGTCGGCTCCTTGAGGGCAGGGACCATACTTGATTGTCATTGTCCCTGTGCCTGACATAGTGCTTGTTATTTACTAGTTATTTAATGAATGTTATTTACTAGTTATTTAATGAATGTTTGTCGAATAAATAAATAACATATGTTCATTCTTTGACACAAGTTTTTATTCCAAAGTGTTGACTACATTTTCTTCTCAATGCTTTAAAAACAAAAAAAGGTAAAAGAAATAGGAAGAAAGAGAAGAAAATCTTCCTTGAGGTTGACTATACTCAAGAATCATTACTGTACTTTTGCCAAATATTAGAAAGATAATCATCACAACCAATACTATTGGACTGTAAGGCATCTGTGATCAGCATTTCACATTTAATCCTCACAATAACCTTATGTGATAGATATGATCATTACCCCATTTTACAAACGAGGAAACTGAGGTACAGAGAGGTTATGTAATTTGTCCTAGATTGTCAAGAGAGTCCGAAGCAGAGCTGGAATTTGAAATCAGTTTTGACTTCAAAGCTTGTGTTTAACTCGTATGAAGAAAAGGGGATTTAAAAATAGCTGTTACCTTAAACTTAACTTTGAGAGCACTAAATATAGAAATACTTTGTTGAACTTCATCTCTCCATCTGGGAGAGCTTCTCTGAGAAATACTTTTTTCTATTTTTATTCCTTTTCTCTAATCATCTCACATGACTAAGTGTTTAATTAGCCAATGGTCATTGAGACTTTAGAGATTTAAAAAACCATGTTATAGGCAAATCAGCTAAAATGGGAAAGTGAGGACATCTGAAAATTCATCTCTCATAAAAGCAACAACAACAATGACAAAAACTGGCAAAAATGGTCAGAATCAACTCTGTTAGAAGTTTGGAAAATTTAACCAATGGGCTTGCAGCAACCCAGAGAGCATTCATTAAATAAAAACTAATTTCCGTAAGAACAGTGAGATCTGTTGTTTTAACTTGTCCTAGACCTCTGCTCTCTATCCTGATGGTCGCCTTGAAAAATGGCCCACATCCCAGGGGAGCAAAATGGAGCTGGAGTTCCTTAAAGCCTCATTTTCTTTTTTTTCATTTTATTATGTTATGTTAGTCACCATACAATACATCATTGGTTTTTGATGTGGTGATCCACGATCCATTGTTTTCGTATAACACCCAGTGCTCCATGCAGTACATGCCCTCCTTAATACCCATCACCGGGCTAACCAATCCCCCCTCCCCCCCTCCCCTCTAAAACCCTGTTTGTTTCTCAGAGTCCATAGTCTCTCATGGTTCATCTCTCCCTCCAATTCCCCCCCCCCCATTTCCCCCTTCCTTCTCCTAATGTCCTCCATGTTATTCCTTATGTTCCACAAATAAGTGAAACCATATGATAATTGACTTTCTCTGCTTGACTTATTTCACTTAGCATAGTCTCCTCCAGTCCCATCCATGTTGATGTAAAAGTTGGGTATTCATCTTTTCTGATGGCTGAGTAATATTCCATCGAATATATGGACCACATCTTCTTTATCCATTCATCTGTGGAAGGGCATCTCGGCTCTTTCCACAGTTTGGCTATTTTAAAGCCTCATTTTCAAAGAACTGTCATTGTTTTACCTGTATAGTGGGTTCCCTGGAAAACCTCGCTTGAAAAGCTTGTCTTTGACCTCACTGAGAGCTGCACAGTGCTAAAAGCCTCTTCTTCTCAAGGGGCATTTTTAAAAAACAATTACAGGTAAATGTTTTATCCTGGTGGTCATGTGAGGCAATGGATTAACAGGCGGGACAAAAAAATAGCCTAACCAAAAATCTTAAAAGGAAAAAGCTGAGAAATAAGATGTCCACAGAGACTTTGAAATGCTTCAACATATTCCTGGGAAACCAGAAGACCACAAGACATATTCCTAGGAATGTAGGAAAAAACTTAGCACTAATAAATGGGGTCAGCAAGGTTGCAGGATACAAGATCAATGTGTAAAAATTAGCTGTATTTCTATACACTAGCAATGAGTAGTCCAAAATGAAATTAAGAAAACAATTCCATGTATAACAATATTAAAAAGAATAAAATACTTAGGAAAAAATTAACCAAAGAAGTACAAGACTACACTGAAAACTATAAAACATTGTTGAAAGAAATTAAAGAACATCAAAATAAATGGAAAGATATGCCACGTTCATGGATTAGAAGAAAATATTGTTAAAAAGGCACTATGCCCCAAATTGAACTATGGTTTCAGCACATTCCCTATCAAAATCACAGCTGACTTCTTTCCAAAAATTGGCAAGTTAATTCTAAAATTCATACGTCAAATCAAGGGACCCAGAATAGCCAAAACAATCTTGATAAGGAAGAACAAAGTGGAAAGACTCATGTGCCCTGGCTTCAAAACCCAATTCAAAGCTACAGTAATCATAGTGGGATACTGGCATAAGAATAGACATGTAGGGGCGCCTGGGTGGCTCAGTTGTTGAGCGTCTGCCTTCGGCTCAGGTCATGATCCCAGGGTCCTGGGTTCGAGCCCCGCGTTGGGCTCCCTGCTCAGCGGGAAGCCTGCTTCTCCCTCTCCCACTCCCCCTGCTTGTGTTCCCTCTCTCGCTGTGTCTCTCTGTCAAATAAGTAAATAAAATCTTTAAAAAAAAAAAAAAGAACAGACATATAAATCGATGGAACAGAACTGACTGTCCAGAAATAAATACTCACATTTATGGTCTATTAATTTTCTTTTCTTTTTTAAAAAAAAATGCCAAAACAATTCAGTGTGGGAAGACTGGTGTTTCCAAATGGTGCTGGGACAACTGTATATCTTAAATAATGTAGTTGGATTCTTATACTTCATACCATATATAAAAATTAACTCGAAATGGATCAACTACCTAAATGGAAGAGCTCAAGTTATAAAACTAGGAATCTTTCTGACCTTGGATCAAGCAACAGCTTCTTAGACATGACACCAAAAGCACAAATAACCAAAGGAAAAATAAATAAATTGGACTTTATAAAAAAACAGACTTTTGTGCTTCAAAGGACATTATCACAAAAGTGAAAGACAACTCACAGAATGGGAGAAAACATTTACAAATCATATGTCTGATAAAAGTCTAGTATTCAGAATATCCAGAATATAAAGAACTCTTACAACTCAATAAAAAGACAAATAATCAAATTTTTAAATGGGCAAAGGATTTGAAGAGATGTTTCTCCAAAGAAAATACACAAATGGCCAATAAGCACATGACAAGACGTTTGATGTCTTAAGTCATTAGGCAAGTACAAATCAAGGCTATAATGAGATAGTACTTTACACTCACTAAGATGGCTATAAACAAACAAACAGACAATGATAAGTGGTAGCAAGATTATGGAGAAGCTGGAACCTTCATACATTGGTGGAAACATAAAATGGTGTAGTCACCTGTGGAAAACAGTTTGGCAGTTCCTCAAAAGCGTTAAACATAGAGTTACCACATCACCCAGCAATTCCACTTCTAGGTATGTACCCAAGAGAATTAAAAA
>NW_025408988.1:0-16176 GCF_002201575.2 Neomonachus schauinslandi | reverse complement strand
AAGAAATTATTACCAATAGTTCATAAAATTTTCCAAAAAAAAAAAAATGAACACTTCCCACTTCACTCCATGAGACCTCTTTAATACCAGAGTGGGATAAAGATACCATAAAAAAAAGAGAAAGGAACAGACCAATACTCCTACAAATGCACAAATCTTCAGCAAAATACTAGCAAACAAAATACAAAAACATATAAATAAATTATACATCATTACAGGCAGTATTTATGCCAGGAATGTAAGCTTGATTTGACATCAAAAAATCAAGCAATGTAACACCACATTAAGAGCATAAGGGACAAAACCACACAGCTGTCTCAATAGGTGCAGAAAAATAATTTGACAAAATCTTATGCCCCTCTGTGATTAAAAAAAACTAAGAAAAAATAGAGCCTCAGTGAACTTGGAATGGAAGAGAACTTCCTCAGCTGGATAAAGGGCCTCTGAATGTTACGGAAAGCCCATGAACAAGATAAGGCCATTCTTAGTGGTGGCAGGCTGCTTTCTCCCCACGGTCAGGAACGATGATGCAGTGCCATCTGTTCTTATTCTACTCAGCTTGTCATCACAGGTTCTAACAAGGACGATTTTCTAGAGAAAGAAAGAAAGGCATTGGGGTTGAAAGGAAGAAGTAAAGTTTTCTCTGTTTGCTGATGATGTGGTCTTTATACAGATAATCCAAAGAAATCTGCTAAAAATGATCAGACCTAATGAATGAACTCAGTAAGGTTGCAGGATACAAAATCAACACAAAGACCAGTGTTTTCATACTACCTGTGAGTGATTTAAAAATAAAATTAAAAAATTTCCATTTTCAATAGCATTAAAAATAATAAAATACATAGGGGCAGGTTTAAAAACAAGTGTAAGTTTTGTACACTGAAAACTACGTAACATTGTTGAAATAATGAAGGATGATCTAAATAAATTGGAAGATACCCCACATTAATGGATTGGAAGCCTTAATATTGTTACAATGACAATATTCCTAAAATCGATCTATAGATTCAAAGCAATCGATATCAATCCTTATTAAATCCCAGCTGACTGAAACTATAAAACTGCTAGAAAAAAACATACAAGTAAATCTTTGTGACTGGTTGAGGTCATGGTTTTTTAGATAGAACACCAAAAGCACAAGTAACAAAAGAAAAAAGTAAATTGGACTTTATTAAAATTAAAGCCCTGGGCTGCCAATGGTGCCAATCTGGAAAGTTAAAAGACACTCCACAGAATAGAAGATACATGCAAAATCATGCACTGGGTGAGTTCTGTCCGTAGAATATGTGAGTGTGTGTGCTCACACACGGAGAGAGGCGATGTCTGTGCCCGGGTGGTGGGACGTCAGAGGCTGTGCCCGTAATCACTTCACTGTACTGCTACACGAGGAATATACATGAGGAATATAAAACTTTATCATGTGTCTGCAGGCAGAAAGCAAAGAATTTCTACCCAGAGAACAGTAGGGTATGTACATTTTAGGGAGCTCGTCAAGAGTGGGGCTGGGCAGGAAGTACGGAGTAAATGCATCCAGTGTCCCCACCCTGTATCTTGAAAGTCGAGCCCCTGGCATCTAAGTATTGCCGGGCAAAAAGGCAACATTATGAAAATAATTAGCATCACGAGGGCACAATGGAGCTAGATTTGGAACTATCTGTAGAAATTTGTAGAAATTCAGATTGCCTCCTCTTTACCGTGCTCCAAATTGGCCTCGGCAATATCTCATGTTTGGCTCAATAATGAAATGGGGAACAATTATTGCTGAATCTTTATGTGGGAAACTTTGATTATCTGTATCTAAAAATAAGGTCTATGTATCTTACCCATCTGTCTATTACTTATCTATCTATCTGGAGAGATACGAAGGGATCATCCTCCTACTTTGGATCTCAGCTGTGGCAATGGGAACTCTATTCCACAGAGTAACTAAAATCAACACAGGTGCCTAGCGGGCAATTACTGATCATATCAATTTTCCCACTTATGTGTCTTTTTTCATTAATTCCATTGTTCATCGGAAAGAATGAGAGCATAAAGGGCTTATTTGAAATGACTGGAAGAAGAGAGAATTGACAGTGTGGCTACCCAATATTCCATCGTGCTTATAACACTCAGCTCTCTGCAGCAAGATAATTAAGAGGTAGAAGCACCTTCAACACTGAACACAGATACCACATAAAAAGTTAATAACTTTCCTACATACATGATGTTTGGAGAGGAAAGTGCCTAATCATGGGTGAATGAAATGCAGATTAAAATACTAAGCAGTGTCAGACACATTCAATATCTACAGTGATTGGGAAGGAACTTTAGGGGAGAGACAGATTCTTGGAAGAATAATATAATGAACTAACTTTATATTCTGAGCTATTAACTGATGGCTCACTCATTGAAAAGTGTTCTTATTAGTCATAAGGTGAAAACAGTGTACGCCCAGAAACCACGGGGCTTCTCCAGAATTAAGGATGCCCAAAAAAGGTGATACAAAGAAATGTGGAAATATGTCAGCGCACCATCTAAGCGCCTGCGTAGTTTCTCTTTGTGAACATTTTCCCCATGTGAGTGGTATGGTTATGCCATCTCCTGAACCCAGGACAAGCACTATTCAATGCAAGAATGTAGGCAGAGGGCGCTCGGCTCTCGGACGGCTCTGAACTCATCCACCTATGCCCTCCGTTCCATCACTGGGCAGATGATTACTGAGCATCGAGGCCTTTGCTCAAGCCCCCGGGCCCTGTGTCAGAACCCTGAGCTCTGCAACCATTCGGCCACTGCATTTTTGAATGAGAAGCTAATGTTCTAGGGACACAATGACACCTTTAATGTGTAGGAGCTAGAGTCGGGGGGAAAGACTCAGGTTACTATGTTCATGTGAAATGCTGGTCATGGACTAGCATTGACATTGCGTCTGAGCTGGCTGTTTGTTGGCTGCCATTTGCTACCATTTTTAAGTCCCTGCTATTCTGGGCTGTCCCAGATACAATACTTATTCTACATGACACTCTTTTCTTTTCTTCCAGGAAAAACATTACTTTATCCTAGTATCATTTATAAATCCAAAATAGAAGATTATACATGCCCCCTTGAAACCCAGGAATAAACACAGAAATGTGTAACAGGTCACACAGAAGATGTGTCGCCCCATCCCCATCCCAACCCCTCCAGCCAAAGATATGAACACCCAGGTGTGCATAATTCTAAACATTCCCCACCGTGAATATGAGTAATCTACATACTCCCCCCACCAAAAACATGGGTTCATGTTATACTTACTCCTCTCCAAAAATGTCTAAGAAGAGCTTAACATGGGCATCTTGCTGGCTCATTAAATGAACACTGAATGCTTTTATGTATCCACCTATTCACCCTAATAAACTTTTACTAATATCAACCAGGCTGCAATAGTGTCTTGTTAGATACATATGTATTCAGGGGCCTTTATTCCTGTGGGACAGAATCCTAGAAAAGAAAGTTACTGAATGGTGGGCAAGTCTTTCCTATTCATTACCCTCTGAGTGAGCAAAGAGTGTTTGATGCATATCTGAGACTCAGATTTCTCTAACGACCACCAGTGAAGGCGTGTTCATAATTGTATTGATCACTTACATTTAAATTTTTTTCTGTTCATAATCTCGGCTTTTTCCCATTAGCTCGTTCTAGTTGTGTGATTAACAAAGCGTTTAACATCTGGGAGGAGTGTTACCATGTGGGAAATGTTGCAGGGGCTCTGGGAACTGTATTTTGGGATTTGACGTCATTCACAGATGTTTGTCTATAGACTTTCCTTCGTCATAGTTGAACAGCTTCAGTATTCTGCCAATGGGATTGTGTTTCATGGGGATAGAAACTTTAGGATTTTTTTTAAATAAAGTCTTCCTCACTTTAATATTGAACAAATTATTTGTTGTTGTTGTTGTTTTTTTCCTTACGAAGGATATTGTAACTTCATAACACGAGCTGAGGAACTCGTCCACTTTTACTGCGGACTGAGATACTTTCCAGGACATGGGGGTTAGGTTGTGGGTTCAGGGACCAGCTCTGCTGTTGGCAGGGCCACCGGCCTCAGGGACACTGGAGGAAGCTCAGGAGCTGGAAGAGTGCAGCATGCTTCCCAGAGCGCAGGCAGGGTGTGCAAAGGCCGTGGGGCTGACCAGGGTCTGGACACCCAGCACCGGAGAGTTGGGGTTCTGGGAGGTAGACGCTGTTCTGGCTGTGTACGCATTTCAACAGGACCTTCCCTATATTTCTCTAGAGCTAGCTTTATATTTTATTCTGAGATTTTGTTGTAAAAATATATTTTGTTAAAATTATGATGACAGTAGGTAATAGATTTTTTTATTATTGGATAAATGAATAAACGTCCCAAACTGTTAGCACCCTTATGCTAACTCATGGAAAGCATATCCCCTATCCTCATCTTTTGGAATTTGACTAATCCTTGAACCTTAGCACCCTGGAAACCGCTGTGGGAGAGAGGCTCCTCTCTGTCGGCAGCTGAAGGACCCAAGTGGGGTTTGGCCTGTGGCTGGCAGGACCAGGCCCTCGGTCCTAGCTTCCCTGCTCTCCTGAGTTCATGCCACGTTTACCGATTTACCAACATGCCTGTTCATGCAGAACAGACCTCCTGCCCCTGTAAGGGGACAATTATCACAAAGTCACACAAGATTACAGAGATCAGAGGGGGTTCCCTCAGACTGAAATAAAACCTATTATGTTGAACTCCTGCCCCAAAGGACACAGGGGGCTTTGGGGAGAGGGCGGGTGGGCCTCAGCTCCAAGATCCAGAGAGAGTTCCTCAACAATCTGGAAGGTGTCAGAAGACATCAGCCTCTTTCATGCACAGGTTAAGACAGAATGAAGAGAACAGGAAAAATATAAAGGAAAACTGATGTGCTTGACCATGATGGGCCTTGTCACCAGCAGGCCACAGGGCCACACAATACGGGGACACCATGAAGAGAGTGTGCAGGCCACGGAGTGCGGAAGAGAGGCAATAATGATGCGGGCGAGATGGGGGGACAGAGAGAGAGACAGACAAAGATGGGGGACAGAGAGACAGAGAGATGGAGGAGAGAGACAGGGGACAGAGCAATGGTGGGGGCGGGATGACAGAGAGAGAGAAACCCTCGGGCAGGTTATATGATGAAACCCTGGCTGTGGCTCCAGAGACCCTGCTCAGCCCCCCGCCCCCGCCCGGATTACTAACTACTTTGTAGCAATCACCTGCTGTTCTCCTGCTCATCTGTCAACTGTGAAATAAGCATTGTTTAGCTGTTGGTTTTGAGAGCAGGAGGTGATGTGCTGCGTGGGAGGGGCATACTTTAAGTGCCTGGTCCATGGTATGCACGGAAGATGTAAAGATGTAAAATTTTAATTTATTGTCATTTTTCTGTTACTATTTCCCCCTAACATTTCTGTGTTCCACTTGATCTTAGCCAAAAGGCCGAGAAATGATCATTTCTGTGTTCCAGTCTCTGCATCTCTTCTCTCTTCTTCATGCCCCACCTTGGAGCCAGAACGAAGCCTTGTCACTCATCACCATGAATGGTCTCAGGCTTGTCCTATCCGTGCCCCATGCCCTTAATCCATCCTAAATGCACAGTAGTCTAGGGTCTTATCATTTCATCCCTGGATTATTTCACTCCGAGTTCTGAGAAGAGCCAATAAAGGGAAGTAAGTATATCATGGAACAGTAACAAGAATATATTGTATTTTCATAAAATTATGCAAAAGGAAAATGTAAAAGCAGAAATGCTATAATGTTAGAAACCCAGACACCAGTGAAACAAAATAACTGAGATGAGTAGCAAACAGATTTAATTGAAGATTCTAACACATGAAGCGGTGAAAATTAACTTACAGGAATCAGTAGTAATTGGTGTGAAGAAACTCAGGTGGAGAATGTCTTATGATATGGATCACTGAAGGGATATGGATCACCGAAGGGTTTCAACCTTAAATATAAAAATAAAGAAGTTTTCAGTGCCTGGTCCCTGAGTGCTTTGTTGAATCCGCCCACACACTTTCTGCACATTCTGCACGAACACAATGAGGAAGATACTCTTCCTACATAGCTCACGTCTCCTTTCTGGGCTCACCGTTCCACACACATCCTGGGTCCAGAGCCCCCATTCCCGTGTGTCCACAAGTCAGGACACACGGGGCCAACAGCCACACGCTGAGTGCACGGGACTTAGCAGTGGCCCAGCACATGGAGGAAAGTCTGCTGGATAAGCTACAAGGAAATTGTGCAATCGACTCGATCCTGGGGAACAGGCTGGTCTGAAAGAGGGAACAGTGATTTGGGAAGTAAGCCTCCAGAAGGTGAAATGTGTGGTGCTGTTCTCTCTGCCTTAAGCTTAAGCAGTGCTTTGGGGCTTAAATGACAGAACCCAAATTATGTTGTCTGGGGCATAAAAGGATGAACTAGGTTTATTAATAAAACTCCTAAAGAGATGGAGCAGGGCAGCTTTGGATGTCCACTCCTGAGTCTTCAGTGAAGCTGTGTCATCAGAATGAGGGAATAGGACTCATGCATAATGCTCAACATTGAAGGAAATGCAACCTCAGTGCAACCAGGGGCCTCTGCAGAATCTTCAGAATACATTCTAGGGGAGACTTGACTGGGGGCGGATTGTCATTTAGGTAGAGAGGAATATGGCCAGATTTACATGATAGAGACAGAGGGGAAGGAAAATGAGAAATTTGTAAAGCATGAAGAGAAAAAGTGACGGAGGAATGAGAAGTGATTTCAGAATTTCTAAGCCCAGGAGACCGGTGGTGGGAAGAGCGGGACGGTGGTGGTCATGATGAGCCCCCAGACTCTGCCCCAGCAGAATGGCCCACAAAATACCCTCAGTTTATAAAAATGCATGGTCCGACTGAAATCTTTCTAAACAGTGTTGAAGCAGTTCATGCACAGGACTGGACTCTGATGACGTGTTCGTTACCATTGCTCTCTGACACTCGCTGTTGATCTCATGGTTTCTGGGAGCCCAGGTTCTGGTGTCACCCAGCTGTATCCTCCAGCCAGGGTCATGTCCAGGGATGGCTGGGAGGATGGTCACCTCAAGGCCCGCTCAGTGTCCTCAAAGCACTCTGTACCCCATGGGCCGTCGGCCAGAGCCTGCACCCAGTTCCTTGCCACGTGGCCTCTTGACGTGGCATCTTGATTTATCAAGGCAAGCAAAGTGCAGGGTGAGAGGGTGCTCGAAGACAGAAATCACATCTTTTCATAATCTGGTCCCAGATGGGACACCGTCTGTTTTTTCCCGTATCCTGCTCATTGGAAGTCAAGTCACTAGATCCACACTTCACACAAGGCTGTGGACCACACCAGAGGGAAACACTGGGAGGCAGGACTGTCGGGAGCCCCAGGGAACCACGCAGCCCATCCCGCACTCACCCCCACGAAGTCTGGGCCTCCAAATGCAGGAGACACTCAGAAACCCTAGTGTCTCCAAAAATGTCATCCCTTCCCAGCAGTATGCCTTCACTTGATTTATAGAACCCCACGAGAACTATAGTTCCAGACTCATGGTTTTTCTGTTTGTACAAATATCCACTGTAGCATCTGGCATGTGGCCAGGACCAAAGACAAAGTTCCGAGTTATAAAGTTAAATGCTGTTGACATAATTTAAAGCAGTTCATATGGATTGATTAAGAATCATTTGCAGTGTGAACATCTTTATTTTTTAAAATAAAAATGTGTTAGAAAAATAGTTTCCATTTATTTCACTTAATACAGCTTCTGCAACAAAGCATTGGCCAAACCGCCTGTTGGGCCTTCCTCTGGGCGCCCCTGGGGAAAGCCTCCTCCTACGGCTGGACGGCGATGCGGGCGGTGCTGCAGGAAGCACACAGCGACCTCGTCCAGGACACCTGCCCAGATGCCCCTGCAGGGGCCAGATGTTAGCTGAGGAGGCCTGGCAGCAGAAGGCGCCCGCGGCCCTGCCTGCTTGAGGAAAGCTAACAGATGCTGGCCCTTGTGGTCGATTTCTTGATAACTAAAAAAGCAGAAAGCACAGCTAACTATTTTGAAATATCGTCTTTCAGTTGTCATGGGGGTGGGAGGGGAGAAGAGATGACCCAAGTCTTGAAAACGTATTTTTAAATATTCAGAAGAACACCATCTAATCTCCAGTTTCCTGGTTGAACACCCCCTCCACTGCCTATGTGATGGCTCCCTTTCCTTAATTAGATTGAATCGTGTTAATACAAGATCACAATTGATAATAATTTAAATAATGAGAAATAATGAGAAAAATATAGAAGAATGAAGATAATGAGTGTCATTAAAGAAAAAGAAAACCTAGGTTGGTTGCCTGCTGGTAGAAATCTGAGGGACATGCCCATTAGTGGGGGCTGGGTGGTTTCCTCTCAGCAGGGCTGCAGAGTGGCGAGGGGTGGGTCGGACAGACCAGGTAGGGACAAACCCACCATCCATGCAAATGTGCCCACTGGGAAAGAATTCCCCCTTGAGGTGCCTTCCTCCATTCTCCAGAGATCTGATGCACTGGCCACAACTAACTTGAGTGTGATCATATGCTGCGGACTTGGCCTCCCTTCCCCGAGATGGACGGAATATCTAAGGTGGAGCAAAGGCAAGAATTGCCCCCAAATGATGGGAAACTCATGGGTCTGGGTCCTCTGTTCCATCTGAGAAGAGTACGTGCACCCAACACAGTCATGGGTCTGACCAAGAGGCAGACCCGTCATGAGAAGTCTTGTTCGGGACACAGGACGCACTTGCCTATAAACACACTTTGAAAAGTGATAACATAATATGACAAAACATAACATAAACATTCATATCTTAAAATTATAGCTTGAAAATTAAAGTGTCAGGTATCACACAACTTACTCTGAGTACAAACACACTTTGAACACTAAGGATGCACCTAAATGTAGGTGGCCACTGAGTGCACTCCGGGAGCCTGGGATGCAGAGCACACTCGTGACCTAGAGAGTTCCGTCACTGTCCCCATTGTTGGTGAACCTACATTGGGATAAACCTGTAAGTTAATACCTAAAAAGCACCTTAAATGTTACAGCAACCAAAGATCTCCTGTCACACTGTCATGACTCTCCTTCAAGATGACCCATCCCTTCAGGCAACTTGGCTTTTCCATTACATTCAGAGTCACCATAGTAACAGTAACCTCCCTCATTCTAAACCCCACTGTCCCATCACCTGCTCTGAATGTGACAGATTAGCATTTTTTTCTTCTCTGAGTATTTCATACTTTAATTTTGAAATGGAAAGGGAGACAATTTAACAATCTTTTTGAGATGAAACACCTCAAGTGCAGTGCAAGTTGAGACTGGAAGCCGTGGTGGCCAGGAGGAGGGGCGTCCCTGGGTTTCTCGCTGCGAGACTGCGTGGGCGGCAAAGGGCCACATTACGAAATCACAGGTCAGAGAACCACATCGTTCTCTCCCAAAATTCTGAGAATAACTTTAATGACATAATGATTTTGAATGGAGAGATTGTTAGAGCAGAAATCTAAAAATCTAGATTGTGACCTGCTTTCTCTTCCATAAAAAAGATGCAAAAGTGACTATTTGTCCCACTTGAAAGAGTCCTTGTAAGATTTATGACTAAATAACCTGTTAATATCCAAAATCTGTAAAGAACTTACCAAACTCCACACTCAAAAAACAAATAATCCAGTCAATAAATAGAAGACATGAACAGACATTTCTCCAAAGAAGACATACAAATGGTCAACAAACACATGAAAAAATGCTCAGCATCACTCGGCATCAGAGAAATTCAAATCAAAACCACAATGAGATACCACCTTACATCAGTCAGAATGGCTAAAATGAACAACACAGGAAGTAAGTGTTGGTGAGGATGCAGAGAAAGGGGAACCCTCTTGCACTGTTGGTGGGAATGCAAGCTGGTGCAGCCACTCTGGAAAACAGTATGGAGGTTCCTCAAAAATTAAAAATAGAAATACCCTTAGATCCAGCAATTGCACTACTAGGTATTTACCCAAAGGATACAAAAATACAAATTCAAAGGGGCACATACACCCCAATGTTTACAGCAGCATTATCAACAATAGCCAAACTAGGGAAAGCCCAAATGTCTATCGACTGATGAATGGGTAAAGAAGACACAGGGTGTGTGTGTGTGTGTGTGTATAATGGAATATTATTCAGCCACCAAAGAGAATGAAATCTTCGATTTGCAACAACACGCATAGGGCTAGAGAGTATTATGCTAAGTGAAATAAGTCAATCAGAGAAAGACAAATACCATATGATTTCACTGATATGTGGAATTTAAGAAATAAAATAGATGAATGTATGGGAGGGTGGGAGGGAAGAGAGATAGGGAAATAAACCATAAGAGACTCTTAATGATAGAGAACAAACTGAGGGTTGATGGAGGGAGGTGGGTGGAGGATGGGCTAGATGGGGGATGGGAGGGCACCTGTTGTGATGAGCACTGGGTGGTGTAAGTGGTGAATCTCTGAATGCTACTCCTGAAACCAACATCGCACTGTATGTTAACTAGAATTTAAATAAAAACCTAAAAAATAAAAAATAAAAATAAAATTATCCTTATGGTTTATTTTAATGGGATTTAAGATCAAAGAAATAATGATATAGGTTTAAAAAGGAGACTAAATAACCCGTATTGAAGGATTTTGTGCAGTCTTGAGAATGATTATACTGGTTATAAATAAACCTAGCATTAGGATAGCAGCCAAAGCCCAGGGGGCCAGCTACTCTCCCAATCTCCCAGTGAATTGACAAAAATAACTATAATAGAGGGAGTTCTATATCATGGCTGAAAGCCTTGTAGCCTTTTGTCTGAAATTTAGAATGACTTAGTTGGAAACAGGATAGGAGATTAAGAGTCCTATGCACAGGTCAAGCAATATTAACATAAACTCCAAAGAGAGTGGCTTATCACACTTTTCTCCAACTTTGAAGGGAGTTTTGATACTGAAAAAAAACCCCACATTAATGATTGAAATACCAATTAGAGACTTTCCAGAAGAATAAATGGGGAAAGGGCACTGTTATAGTTAATATAAGAAGAAACAAGATATTCAAAATGCATTAGTTTCAGAAGTAAGAAATGAAGCAGACAGACAATAAGTAATAATGAAACAAATAACAAATAAAGTTCTGTAATCTGAAGAATTACCCCAATTTTTTAAATTAAGAGTTTATGAATTAATAGCAGAATTTAATGTTAAAACAAGCCTCATAATGCATATTCCAAAATACATAATCTTTAAACATAAGAATATACTACGAGAATCTGTATTTTTAAAAAGGACAAAAACTAAAAACCTCTGGAGACAGAGCTAAGATTAAATAATGAAAATGGAATGTCACATATAACCAAAAGGTGGCTCCAGTTGGAGATTCGTGTGGCCCGTCCATGCATGAACTTGCTGCTGATGTCACCAGGCCCCTGAAGGTCCAGGAGCACCCAGAGTTCACTTAACTGTAAAGTTTTCCACTCAGTAAAGGCTGTGGAAAGTGCCAGTGGATGGAAAGAGCCCTTCTACCCTTCCGTGCTCTCCTGTAGCATTGCACACCCATCATTTATGACCCTCGGCACATGGCACCCAGTGCGCCCTGAGAGATGAGTTCCCTGGGCCCCTGCCTCATGGCCCCAGACCGCTGGGGCCAGGAATGCAGAGAGTAGGCAGTGCAGAGCGAGGAGAAGACACACAAGGTCTGCTCAGTGAAGTAGTGCTTTAAGTGAATGCTTTCATTAAGAGAAAGGAAGAAACAGAAATGATCGTCCCCCATGTGTACCCAGAGGGACCTGAGAGCCCGGGGAGCAGAGCGCTACGGCCACACTGAAGTTAGACCGACAGCTACAGACGCAGATATCAGCAGCCTGTGGTTCAGTCGTACCTCCCTCCAAGGGCTCCCCTGTGTGACCGTGTCCGGGACTTCTCGGGGACAGAAGGCACCCACGATCCCTCGAATCAGGACAGGTCCCCGGCCTCACAACACGGAGAAGCCGTGGCTGCTCTTGCAGGGGCCACCCCCACGCTGAGCGCCCTCGGCAGATTCCAGCAGTCCCAGGCGGTCTGCCTGAGCCCCTCCCCAGGGCTCCCCCCGTGCTCCATGTCCCCAAAGTGCTGTGGCTTCTGCAGTGTCCACACATCGCTGTCTGCACAGGCACAGTCACCACAATGCGGGCCCTTCGTCGGGTTCTGTGAACAGCTCACACTGCAATTGTAGCCGATAAGGCCTCCTCAACAAGGCACTAAATTCCAGTCGAGACGCACTGTCAACGTGCAAGTTCGAGATATGTAGGGCAGAAAGATATCCACCAACGGGGGTAACCTGCTGCCTGCATTTCAGGATGTAATTAGATCCACTGCAAAACTTGCAACCCTTATCACCGAACAGTTCTTCAAAAAGAATGTTTCTTCTTTTTAGATTAATTAAATAACATATACTGCTTTAAAGGACTTGCTAACATATTTGTCTTGTATCAGATTTAGAAAGGAGGACCACAGCTGAGGACAGAAAACGTTCTTCATAAATAAGACATGCATGCGGTTACATTAACTAAACACCAGCTTCGGATGTGAGCTTCCCAAAATGGGATGCATTTTATGCTTCAGACCTGGAGCCTCCTCTTGAAAGGATGAGCTCTCCATTTACATTTTTGTAAGATATTTTCAGTTTTCTTACAAATTTTTTTTTAATTCACTTTGCATATCCCATCTTATGTTACTTATTGTAAGCTTACTTTAATCACTTGTATAATTCTATAGTAAAAATTCACACTATGCTTTATGTGTATTAGTGCATTTATATTATATTATATTATATTATATTTGTTATATTATATTATACTATACTATACTATATTATATTTAGGATGTTTGTCATCAAGTATTTGCTCAGCACAGCATTGTCTAAGCTTGGGGTTCTGCAAGCTACAACTACAGGCCAGTTCCAGCCATGGTTATGCCTGGATGACCTTCAAGCTAAGAATGACTTTCTTAGTCACCGCCTGATGCTTAACCATTTACCCCATACATAGAACCTTTTTTAAAAATTTTTTATTTAAATTCAATTTAGTTAACATATAGTGTATCATACTTTTCATACGGTGTAACATACAGTGTAGAGGTCAGTGATTCATTAGTTGCATATAACACCCAGTGCTCATCACATCACATGCCCTCCTTAATGCCCATCACCCTGCTACCCCATCCCCCCCCAGCAACTCTCAGTTTGTTTTGTTTATTAAATTCTACATATGAGTGAACTCATATGATAATTATCTTTCTCTGACTGACTTATTTCACTTAGCATAATACCCTCTAGTTCCATGAACGTTGTTGCAAATGGCAAGATTTCATTCTTTTTGATGGCTGAGCAATAGCCACAAACTGGTACAACCACTGGAAAACAACATGGAGTTTCCTCAGAAAGTTAAAAATAGAGCTACCCTATGATCCAGCAATTTTATTACTAGGTATTTATCCAAAGGGTACAAACACAGTGATCCAAATGGGCACATGCACCCCGATGTTTATAGCAGCAATGTCCACAATAGCCAAACTATGGAACGAGCCCAGGTGTCCATCGACAGATGAGTGGATAAAGAAGATGTGGTATATATATAGATGGATAGATAGATAGATAGAGATACTGATAGATAGAGAGTCTTAAAACAACTCACATTTGCAGTCACACAGTTTCTGTGGGTTGCTGTCCATGCTTAGGTGCTCGGGATCTCACAGGCTTCTCTCAGGGAGTCAGCTGGGCTGTGTTCTCATCCGTGGCCTCGCCTAGGGGCAACCTCAAACTGACTCAGGTGTTGGTGGGATCCATCCCTCGTTGCTATGACATGAAGGGCCTCAGCAGCTTGTGTTCCCTGCAGCTCCCTGCCTGGGCCTCTCCATGGACAAATCACATCACAAGTCATTTCTTCCTGGCCATCAGGAGAGCAAGAGAACCTGTTGAGGTGTCCTGTAACACGGAGTGGTCACCAGAGTGAAACCCCATCACCTCTGCCATATCCTCCAGGTTGGAAGCAAGACACAAGTCCCACCTTGATGGGGGATGGGGCTCCCCCAAGGGCATCAAAACACGACCATTACAGGCACTTTACAGTTGCCCAGATACATATCCTTACTCTTTAAAGGGTGGTAAACACTTTCAATTAAATTGAAAAGGATGATGTGACAGACACTATATATGGCCCATAAAGCCTACAATATTAAGAGTTGGCATTTTACAGAAACTGTTGGCACACCTGGATTTCACAGGTAATGTTGGATGTGCAAATGCAGTGCACCTCAGTGTAACGAATGCCCCAGTTTCCCCATGTAAGTCCTGATAAGGAAAAGTAAGTGAAGACAGAATATCAGAAGCATATTCTTTGTGTTGTTCATATTATCAGCATGTATTCACATGTATCCTAAGGAACACAACACCTATGTGCAAAAACAACTGGAAAAAAAAGACGTATGATCCCGGGACCCTGTGTGATGAGACTCACTTTCTCCTATCCTTTATCACTTGAGGCTAACTCGTGTTTAAATTAACAATCATTTTATTCTTCAAAATTCCACTTATAGAGAAGCTTTCAAAAATCTTTCCACTGATGGGCACATTAGTCAAAAGCAGAGAGGGCATAAATTGCTATTAAGGAATCCCTATGTGCTTTGGAGGGAAATTACTGGTCTGTGTGTAAAGCCTGGGTAATTCTGGGTGGAGCAGGGTGGGGGGGGGCTGGGGAAGGGAGAGAGGTGTGCACAGAGCATCAGTGGAGAGGATGCCTCCTCGGAATTTCTAGAATCAGTCATTGGTTATCTCCTCCAAAGGTAAGATCAGGATCGATTCCAGGAAGGAAGCAGCTGAGGAGGGAACACGGAGATGGTTCTCGGGACTCAGCCCCCCACGGGGAGACACCAGACACTCCCACGGAGGATGGGAGACACATCTAAGCTCACACTTTGCAGATCAGTAGTTTCTGAAGTGGTCATTTCCAAGGGAGAAGTTAACACAGCTCTGAGGTAAGATGCTCCTAAATGGGGAAGTGTACGGTGATGCACACATTTCCAGACGGGGTCACCGGGGTTCACGCAGCATGAAACCTGCTGCAGGTGCATTGGCTTCACCTCACCTGTGTTCCTGTCCACTCCGGACGTGGGAGCAGTCCTCTCCTTCCCCGACGCAAACACAGCTGCTCTCCCAGCTTCAGGGATTCTTGGAGTTAGTCTACTTGCTTGTCTTCAAGCAACAGAAGCCTGAGGAATGTGCCTGGAAAGGTGGGGGACATGGTCCCTAGTGGGCGCCTCGGAGCAGATCTGTCACGCACGGCACTGCCGCTGTGAGGCTGACTCATCTCCGCTGCGGCCGGAGTGTCTTGAGGAACATCGGTGTGCTGTCGCTGGCATGAAAGAAAACGTGGTGCATCTTACAGGCTCCTCTTTTATCAAATGATTGGACTTCTGGTAAGTGTCTCCTGGTGAACTGGTCTGGCTCCTTCCCTTACCAGGAGTAAAGAGCACGCGGAGGGCCGTGGCGAGGGCTGGGTCAGACGGGGCTGGAGCCCAGGACGAGGGCCCCGACTTGGGGCTGCACCGCTTCCCCGAAGTGAGAGCAAGGCCGGAGGCAGTTGGGGGCACAGACCAGCCCAGGTCGCGGGGAACTGCGGGGTGCCACCGATTCCAGACAAGAACAAAAGGTAGTGGGCTTGCATTTCATCACATGCTCCCCCCACGGGCAGCCCTCCTGCTTCCGCCTCCAACCCACATGCTCCCTTCTGCTGCTGATACGCTGCACACCTGTGCCCTCCACAGCCAAGCCATGACTGGATTTCCCGTCACTGAGAGTTCACTTCCTTCAGGAAACTTCCTCCACGGCCCCCAAAGCCTGAGAAAGAAGCTCGTGCCACGCCCCTCATGGCTGTGAAGTGTGTCCTTACTTCTCCCTCCCCCTTCCTGTGCTGAAACACCAACAGTGAGCAAGAATTGTGTCTTTACTGTTGATTGTCTATTATTTATCGTTGGTTTACTGCTGTGTCTGCCACTCACAGCACCATGCCAGGCACAGAGCAAGTGAACATGTGTGTGCATGTGTGTGTGTCATGTGTAAGTGTGTGAGTGTTGTACATGTGCGAGTGTGTGCAGGCATGTGTGTGCATGTGTGAGTAGGTATGTGTC
>NW_025408987.1:0-16358 GCF_002201575.2 Neomonachus schauinslandi | reverse complement strand
TGCCTGGCTGACTCAGTTGGTAAAGTATGCAACTCTTTTTTTTTTTTAAGGCTTTTTTTATTTATTTGACAGAGTGAGCACAAGTAGGCAGAGCGGTAGATAGAGGGAGAGGGAGAAGCAGGCTCCCCGCTGAGCAGAGAGTCCAATGCAGGGCTTGATCCCAGGACCCCAGGATTACAACCTGAGCCGAAGGCAGATGCTCAACCAACTGAGCCACCCAGACGCCCCTAAAGTATGCCATTCTTAATCTCAGGGTTGTGAGTTCGAGCCCCACACTCGGCGTAGAGCTTACTTAAAACTATATATATAATAAAAATAAAAAGCAAATAAATGTTTTCAATGAAAAGTCAGTCTCTCCTCTCTCCCAGCCACACAAATTCCCTCCCCCAAGGCATCCACACCCCTGATTCCTTGCATGGCTTCCTGGAGACAGTCTCTGCCTACAAGGCCGCGGCAGACATATGTGTTTGTCTTTTACACACTAATACTAACTAACAGGTTCCACTTACAGTTTCTCTTACTTTATCTTGGAAAGCCATACATATTTATATGTTAAAAAAATTCTCATTCTCGGCCAACTGCCCAGTTTTCCAGTGTGGGGACGTACCATCATCCTTTGACAGGTCTCCAGTGCGTGGATGGGCCGGCATGCTTTCACCAAACAATAGCATGGCTCACACATCATTTTGTACGTGAGCAAATGCAGCCAAGGATAAATTCCTAGAAGCGGAATCCCTGGGCCAGAAGAGTACGTGTGTGGGATGCAGATTTTTTGCTGCAGTAGTGGTCCGATGTCCAGCGTCCGCGGCCACCGACCTGCAGGAGCGTGCCAACTCCCCCATGTCGTGCCCAGCATGCTCCCTTATCAATCGGTGATCTTTGTCGACGTCATCTGTGGGAAAATAATGGTTTCTCGGGGTACTCGGGGCTATTTTTTTAGGTAGTTTATCACGGCCATCATCAGTCTTCATGGTCACTGAGATTTGCCCCCTCTGCCTTGTCATTCTTCAGGCATATCCCAACCCCCACGCCTGGATTTGGGCCAGGTCACCTGGAGAGTGAGAAGCAGCTTTGTTGGCTTCTTGGTAGATTGGGGGCTCTCTCCCCACCTCCCCCCACTGTGGGCTGTTACAGAGGCCTGGTTGGTGAGTGGGGGGCAGGAGGGCTTCCGCCAAGTCTAACGTTAGAGGGTTACTGCAGGCTGATCCCTTCCCTAGCTTGGAGACACACACCCCCACGCAGAGCCAGGGAAGCCCAGGTTGGGCTTCTTTTGTCCGCTTCAGGATCCAGCCTTGTTCACCTCCTGTGCTGGGGAGCTCACCTCCTCCAGAGGCAGCTCTGTCCATCTTCAAATTATTCCAGCTGTGAGCAAGGCCTGCCCCCCCCCCCACTCCCACCCCACCAAGCTACCAGAGCGGCCCTTGAAGCCTAAACCATGGCTGTTCTCCCCAGAGCCTTCGGCCTACTCAGCTCCAAGCCAGGCTCCCCAACCCTGCCATGAGTTCTACATCCCACGCTGACCTGGTCATTGTCCCTAGAAAGCCTCCAGCTTGTCATGGGCCTTTCCGGAGTGTCGCTTCCTGAGAAGGGTTGGGCCTCCCTGCTGTGCTGTGCTGCACAGACCAAACATGAACAGACCAAACCCTCCCTTTGTCTGGGTACTAGACCTTTAATGATGCCACCCACAACCCCCTTAGCTTTTTTGGGCCACGCTGCCCTAGTTTCTGGCTCCAAACAACAGAAACCAGCTCTGAGTAATTTAAACGGAAAGGGATTCTTTACAGTGTGTCACGGATTCTCGGGGAGAGCCAGAGAACCGGGCCTGAAGGGTGCACCCAGCCAAGAACAACGCCCCGAAGCACATGCCAAAAGTGGCTTAGTCCAGACACCCCCAGCGCTGGCCCTGACCACGGACCCCTCATCTCAGGCCAACGCCAGATGCCGGGGTGTCGCGGTCACAAGTACTGCACCGTGGCATCTCCCCTCGTCACCGCAGGGCTGGGAAGACCAATCACAGCGCCATCAGCGCCTGTGTGGGGAGGGACTAACCTCAGAAGACAGGGCAGGGGAGAGGGAGGAGGGCCCTGGATAGAGGAAGGGGGTTCAGGTGCCGGGCATCCCCAGGAGTGACGACACCCACTGCAGGGGCTGGAATTGCCACGTTGCCCCCCCCCCCGGGCGATATCTCTTTAGCACCCACTAGATGCCACCTGCGCGACAGGCACCCACACAGTTTTGTCATTTGGTTCGAGGGACAACCTGTGTGGGAGGTGCCGTCACCCTCTTTTCCCTGAGATTCCCGTGGGGTGCTCGGCATCCTGCAGCACACTCCACTCCAGCAGGAAGGAGGAGGCTCTGTGGGGGTCCCCTGCCAGCAGGTGTCAAACTCTGCCTCCCGCAGTGCCATTCTGCCCCCTCCACACACGGTCCCTGCCACCGACACATGAGTAACCCCCGCCCCCCACCCCGCCACTGCCTTGGCCTTGGCCCTGCAGCCTGGGAGCACTGCCTCTGAGCACGGAGACTCCCAGGGAAGAGCACGGTCAACACGGAGGATTCAGCCAGGGAGGCCAGCCAAGCTGTCAGCCTGTTCCCAGAAACCGGTCTCTGGGGAGGGGTGAGTCAGAGGGCGGGTCCAGGAGGGGAGCCCAGACCTGGCTCCACTGCCCCATCCCGACCCTTCCTCTGCGGAGGGCTGCAGAGGGGACCCCACTGCTGAACAGACCACTGCCTGTGTTTCCTATCTCCCTCGTTCATTCAGTCATGCACTCAGCCACCTGCTCAGGTGTTCAGCATTCACTGAGCACCTGTTGTGTGCCAGGCCGAGAGAAAAACCAACTGTGGTGGTCCCTGCCCTCAAGGGGTTCACAGTTGAAGGGAAGAAATGGACGTAAAGGGGTGGGTGCTAGAGCAGAGAATGAATGGGGGTATGGAGGGGAGCGGGGTGCTCAACAGATCTCACAGAGAAAGTGGCATTTGAGCTGGGTCTGGAAGGATGGGGAGGCGTGTCTGATATGTGGTCGCAGGAGGGAAGGGAATGCTCCCCATGGAGGGAGCAGCCTGAGCCAAGGTGGGCAGGTGTGATGAAGCCTGGGGTGTTCTGGAAACATCCAAGCAGGCGGTGTAGGCAGCGAGGGAAGTGAGACTGGAGAAGCAGATAGGAAGCAGCCGATGATGGAGGGCCTTGACTGTGGGGAGTGCTCTGACATTTTCCTGGGCAGGGTTTGGAGCAGGGGAGTGACGTGGGCAGACGTGGGTGCTGGAAATGCAGTAGGCTGACATTTTGAAGTGTTAGCATATGGGTCTCCTTCCCACCCTGAACTTCCTGTGCCCCGAACCCACGGGGTCAGTTGAATGGAATATCTCTGCCCACATATTTTTAGGGACCTACAAAAGTGCTTTAATTTCTTTCGAATCAGAAGCAAAAAGTGGATATAATAGCGATGAATATGTAACAAATGAATCCAGCCTGGATTGTATTCATCGTTATACCAAAGCAGTGGTAAAATATGGGGTAAGATCTTGACCCACGCTTCAGGGGAGCTTTGGAAGGGGCGGCTGGACCAGCTACCCCTCCAGCCTCCGCAGGGATGGGGAGAGAGCCTTAGACAAGGATGAGCCCCTTGGGTGCTACGCCAGGGAGGCGTCGGATGTAATATACAGCATGGTAACTACAGTTAACAATACCGGGCTGTGTATTCGTAAGTTGCTAAGAGAGTAGGTCTTAAAAGTTGACATCACAAGAAAAAAAATTATAATTATATGAGGTAGTGGATGTTAACTAAACTCCTTCTGGTGATCATTTCACAATATACGCATGTGTCAGATCAGCATGTTGTACACCTAAGACTAACACAGGGTTGTAAGTCAATTATATCTCAAGAAAACTGGAACAAAATTGATTAAAATGCACCCATGCCAGGTTCCTCAAAAAATTAAAAATAGGGGTGCCTGGGTGGCTCTGTCTGTTAAGCGTCTGCCTTGGGCTCAGGTCATGATCCCGGGGTCCTGGGACTGAGCCCCATGTTGGGCTCCCTGCTCAGCAGGGAGCCTGCTTCTTCCTCTGCCCCTCCCCCTGCTTGTGCTCTCTCTCTCTCAAATAAATAAATAAAATCTTTTTTAAAAATTAAAAATAGAATTACCACACGATTCATCAATCCCATCTCTGGGTATATAGCCGAAAGAACTGAAAATAGGGTCTTGAAAAGATATCCGCACCCCCATGTTCATGGCTGCATTTTTCACACTAGCCAAGAATTAGAAGCAAACTTAATGCCCATCAACAGGTGAATGGACAAAGATAATGTGATACACACACACACATTCACAAGCAGGCAATGGGATATTATTCTGCCTTAAAAAAGATGGGACTCCTGGGGGCGCCGGGCTGGCTCAGTTGGTAGAGCCTCTTGATATCGGGGTCGTGAGTTCGAGCCCCACATTGGGTGTTAGTGTTTACTTAAAGAAAAGAAAGAAGGAAATCCTGTCACGTGCTCCAACATGAATGAACCCTGAGGCCATCATGCTCAGTGAAATAAACCAGTCACCAAAAGGCAAACACCGCATGCTTCCTCTTATATGTGATCCCCAGAGTCAAGTTCTTAGAAATAGAAAGTAGGATGGTGGTTGCCAGTGGCTGGAGATGGAAGGAGGGGGGCACGGGACTTGTTGTTTAGTGGGTATAGAGTTTCAGTTTTTGCAAGATGAGAAAGTTCTGGAGATGTGTTGCACAACAATGTGAATACACTTCACACTGCTGAGCCGTGCGCTTAAAAATTGGTTCGGATGGTAAATTTTAGGTTTCACGTGTTTTACCACAATTTTAAAAAATGCAGATATACCCCAACTCTGTATGTATATTTTGGCCATAAAAATATCTGAAAATGATGTTATAACTTAGCTTCTGAAGCTATTTTGGTACGTCACCCCTGTGGTTTTGCTGCTGGCCCTGATTTTTCTACAAACATCATGCATTCTTGGGAATCTTGGGGATTTTTCCAAAGTGAGAAAATGTGACCTACAAATTGTTTTCGTACACAGTGACATGTTTTAAAATACTACATGTAACAGCGAGTGAAGCTGACATAGTGTGACATTTGAAAGAAATTTAAGTAAACATTTATTATCTTTTTACATTTTGGGGTTTTAATATCTTGGAGCCAATGCATTTCCCCCAGCTGGATTGCATGGATTTGCCTGAGCTGGAGGCCCCAAGCCCATAGAGGTCCCTGGGGACAACTGTCGCTGGTGCTTGTCCAGTCCACTGGGAGGAGACAGGCCAGGAGAGGAGGGGGCTAAGGCATTACTATTAGTTAGGGGGAAGCCGAGAAAGTGGGTCAGAGGAAGGAGCAGGGAATGGGGAGACACCTGGGCAGATGTGCTGAAAGAGGTGAGGACAGCGCCCACATAAAAGTTAGAGGGGCCCAGCTGTGCCCCCACAAATTCTGGGCACAGGACTCTGGACTGAGCCCGGGGCCACAGGGAGCCCTAGCAGGCTCTGGGCCGGGTGACAGCAGTGTGCCAAGAAATCTGGACTCGCCAGCAGTGAGAAGCCCGGAGGGGCAGGCTGAGAGGCTCTGTCCCCAGCTTCCCCCTGTCCCCCGCTGGTCTTGATATGCCATCCACCCCAGGTAGAAAGAGAGCATTAACTACAGGTTTTAAAACCGAGGCCCACAGTGAGGAGTGTGGGCCCTGGAGCCTCAGTGCTGGGTTCAAATCCCGAATCCACAACTCCAATAGGATTTGCTGTGTGATTTTAGGCAAGTAACTCTGCCTCTCTGGGCCTCACTTGCCTAATGTATAAAGTGGGGCGGTGGCGGCTGCACCCCAGAGAGTGGCTGTCACACTCATCAAAGCAGGCTGATGTCACCAGACCCCGGCAGGCGCCTTCCAATGCTGAGCACTTGAGGGACATTCTCTCTTTGGTGCCAGGGGCTGTTCGTGTCATCCCGCTTCTATGGCTGAGGAAAGCACAAGCCGAGCCGCTGGTGTGTGGGGGCCGGCCCTCATCACCCTGGACCCACACCACCAGGCTGGGACCGAGTGCTTTCCACCCAAGGAGCTGCAGAGTCACTTCGATGGACTGCCCACTCCTCGCACGGCCCCGGCCTCCCTGAGGGGACAGAGAAGAGACCCCGCTCAGAGAGAAAGACAGAGAGACCTAGATGGAGAAAAACAGAAGCAGAGAGAGTGAGAGAGACAGGAAGTCAGAAAGAGAAAAGACAGGAACAGAGAGGCACCGTCCTAGCCCCCAGACTGAGGTGGGGGCAGAGGGAAGGAGAATATTGCCGCCCCCCGGTTCTCCCCAGGGACCCCTGTTGGGAGGGGAGGTGGCAACAGGTTGCAGTCCCCTCTGGCATCCCAAGGTGTCCGAGAGTGGTCTTGGGCAGAAGCCAAGGTGGACAGAGGCAGGCACAGGGCTGGTGACAGGTGTCCCTCAGGTGTCCTGTGGGCATGGGGACCCTAACGGCAGCAAAGAGTGGCTGCCAGCAGGGAGCTCAGAGGCCCCTTTCTGTTAACCCCCTCAGCCTCTGCCCCTGTGGGTGAAAACTACTTTCCCACCCCCCAAAGTGGGAAACTGAGGCATGGCAAGACAAGTGAGAAACCAGGAGCCCTGGGTGTTGAAAGTTGAAGGCTGGGAGTCCACAGTCTTGGGTCCAGGAACCACCAAAAGCACACGCTTCCTGTGGAAGGTAGAGGTGTTTCCTGTGGGCTTCCTGGAAGAGGTGGCCCCAGGCTGGCCTTAAAGGAGTAGGGATGGGACCAGGAAGTGGGGGTGAAGGGACCAGGCCCGGGTCTCAGGGTGCCCCCCTGTGCCGAGACGGCCCAAGGTTGTGGGGACAGCATGATTGCAAGGAGCCCCTGGCTCAAAGGGCCCCAACTGGGCCTCTCCGGGCTCCAAAGGGAGTAGGATGTACGCATGAGACAGGGACTTGGCTTGAGAGCAAGGAAGCTGCAGCCAGAACATAAACCTGCTGTGGCTTCTGGCGCCACCGCCTCCCCACTCCAGCTCGGCACAGGCCCTGGGCTCAGCTGACAGGAACCAGGAGTCTTGGGGTGAAGAACAGAGCCACCGGGTGGGGGCGGCGGGGCACGGAGTGGAGGTGGCCCCTGGGTCTCAGCCTGACTCCTCCTGCCCAGAGAGCTCCTGCACACCCTTCGCTCCCCATCACCCCCTCCTCCTCTCCTGTAGCTCAGGGAGGGCCCCCTGGCCTCGGCTTACTGGGGCCCCCTGCCCTAGCCGCCCCCAGCAGGACCCCCACCGTCCTCCTACACCTTCTGTGTGACTTCCCCCCGCTTCCGCTGCTGGGCCCCACACACTCTCTTCCTGACCCACATCTCTCTGGCCTGCAGCTGGGCGAGGGGCAGCCAGGCTGACGGGGTGAGCAGGGCAGCGGGGGGACCAGCTCCTCTCAGGGGCAGGGCCTCGGCCGGCTCGCCCTGTGGCCATGGTGCTGTTCAGTGGGTGCTCCTTGGATGCTCATCAATAAACAGACAGTAAAACACACACATCTTAAGTCAACAGCTGGAAGGATTTTTACACGCGCCTACGCCTGGGTAACCCTCACCCAGACCAAGGTCTAGAACATTCCCAGCCCCGAGCTGGCTTCCTCGTGCCCGAGTCCTGTCACTGCTACCCCCAGGGACAACCTCTGTCCTCACAGTCTTGTCTGCTTTCTGACCTTTATCTGGATGGAATCCTACAGAATATTCTCCTCTGTTCCTGGCTTCCCACGATCTCCTTCTCCCTTCGCCTGTGGAGGGACGCCTGCGCTGTGCTCAGCCTGGGGCGGTCACGGATAAGGCTGCTCTGAACTAAGTTCTTCACGTGTCTTCTGAGCGACACAAGCGCTCCCTTCTCTCAGGGAAATACCTTTGAGCAGAATCGCGGGGTCTGAGGGTAGAATCCTGAACAGGTCAACTCTTAGGGCCCCTCCTTGGGCATTTCACACCCCTCTCCCCAGTGGACCCACCAGATGGCCCCTCTACCTCCCCCCAGCGGCCTAGTAGTGGAAACTCCAGCTACTTCAGCCTTGTTGGGCAGAGCAGGGCAACTCCCAGGGCCCCCCTGTCACAGCTGAAGGGCCCCCTGGATTGGTCGGCAAACACAGAGCCCTTCCTTACCCCGAAGAGGACACAAAACTGTTCCATGAGCTCCTCTCATGGCACTTCAGAACTGTCTACTTGGGGTCTGTCCCTCTGTCCTGGCCACCCTTCCCCTGCCATAGGACAGGGACTGTGGCTAAGCTGTTCCTGCCCCCAGTGCCCAACATGCAGCCTGGGGAGCGCAGCAGACAGCTGGGGACACAGAGGAAGATCTAGAGATGAACGTCCCCGCCCTGGGGACCAAGCCTGAAGATGTAGACTCAAGGTCCAGTTTGTCTGCTGCCTTTAACGTCTTGGGTCCTTAATGCAGGCCCGGCATCCCTCCAGGGTCAGAACCTGTTCACCCCTTCACCCCTGCCAACTGAGCCTTAGGCTCGGCGCAGGGCATATAGGGACAACCAAAGTTGTGTCAGCCCACCTCCCAAACAACCCTGGTAGGAGCAGGTGAGCCAAGGGGAGAGAAGAGGTCTCTGACATTCTTGGAGACTCCCCGGGGGTGCCCCGTGGCCGGTCAGAGGGGCCGAGCTATGGCCCTGGGGCCAAGGGCAGTCAGGCTCCGAGACCAGAGGTGCGGTCGCCCACCCCACCCTTGGCCTTCAGCCCAGATCCAGGTTCCTGACTTCCCAGAAGTTCATCTCCTGAGTGGAGTTCCGTGCTTTGCTCTCATTAACCTCCTGAACCTTTCAGAAAGCGGTGGAAAAGCCTGGCCTCATCTTCCTGCTGCGGAAGCTGGGGGTGGGAGCTGGGGAAGGTAAGGGGACCATCCAGGCTGCTGTGCAGGTCAGAGGCGGGGTGGGAGAGCTGGGCACCCCTGCCTCCCCTCCAAGACCCCTGCAGCCCTCCCCCCACCCCTGCAGCGGAGCTCTGAGACCCTCCCTGCCCACCCCCATCCCCCAGCTGGGTTCCCTTCCCCCGTGTTTCCTCCCCTGATGGCCCTCACCATGCGTCCATTTCTTCATCTGTAAAATGAGGCTATCAGGGGCTTGCCAGAGGATTTGGGGGTTCACATCAGAATTGTTCGGACCAGTTCCTGGTACCCAGTAGGTGCTGTGTGAGAGTCAGCCCCTTCTCTGACTCACCGCACCCTCTGTGTGTGGCACTGGCTGGGCTGGGCTGGGTTGGAGGGACCGGGGTGGCTGACAAGGCTGAGTCTCCTGTCTGTTTCCACTGCTCTGCATCTGTCTCTCCTGGCCCCTTCACCCCACCAGGGATGGATGGGGACCCCCCTTTGTGAGCAACCAGGAGATTTTCTTGGAGTCCTTGAGATTTGGGGGAGGGACAAATAATTTGCAGTGGAAGGGGTCACAGGAGGCCACAAGAAGAAGGGCGACATTCAAGCTGGGCTTGAATGACCAGGAGGGTTTGGGCTCCCCGTGAAGGTGGCGGGAGGCGGGAACAGCAGCAGGAGGGCAAGGGGAACATCATGCGTGAGCTCTCGGGCCATCAGGATGGCACAAGGACCTCGGACCTGACTGTGGGCAGCTCCAACCCACCCAGCAAGCAGAGTTTCTGGCTCCTGCAACAGCACGTCTCCAGGGGGACCCCAGGAGCACCTGCTTCTTGGTCTGGGACTCACCAGCGGGTCCTGGGACAGTGGAGGAAACCACTCCCTTGGCTGGACTGTCCTCCTGGGGAGAGGCCTCCCATTTGGGTGGCTGGGACCCCGGAGAGACCTGTCTCTCAAGTGGGGTTGCATTTTTGTGCTCCAGGGTGGAAACAGCCCCCAGGAAGCTTAAGTTGGTGGGGTCAGATGCAGAAGCAGCCCAGCCCCGGACTCCAGGACTAGCTGATCCTCCCCAGGGCCTCATCGCCCTTCCTACCTGCCTGGCTCCCAGCACCCCCAGGCCTTCAGACCTCTCTGTGTCAGCCAGCGTTCCCAGCAGAGCCCTAGGTCCCACGCCAGAGATGGGGTGCAAACGCACACTTGCAGGGAGTAGTGGGGAGCTGCCTGATTCCCCATGACTGTCCGCTGGGCCACCTGGGTTCCTGCTGCTGGGGACAACTGGGGTCTGGATGGGGGCCAGGACATGGAGATGGGGAGACTGGAGGCTGTGAAAGGCACTGGGAGCAGGGCCCGTGGGCTTGGGGGCCCGGGGTGGTGGGGGAGTCTCTCTGGACCGGCTGGGCTGAAGCAACAGGCTGCGAGCAGTCCCCATCCCTGACACACATTCCCTCCCTCCCTTCTCCTTTCTGCTCCATTTTTGTCCTTTTCCTGTCCTGAGCCCAAACCCAGAACAGAAGCCAGCTTTCTTAGAAAAATCAGAAAATCCATTTGACCTGGGGGCTGGAGGACCAGGGAACCAGGAGGAGGTACGGGGTCAGAGGGCAGCTCTAGGTTTGGCTACGGGGGTCATATGGTGGCTTGGGGACCTCTGGAATATCCATTCAGAGGTAGCCAGAGTCCCTGTCCTCCAAGACTCAGGGATGGGCTCCTGCAGAGTCCCCTCTGCATGCCCCCACTCTGGCCTCAGGCAGCCCTCTGTCTGGCACAGGACTTTTTTTTTTTCTTTGAAAGAGAGAGAATGAGAGAGAGAGAGAGAGCACATGAGAGGGGGGAGGGCCAGAGGGAGAAGCAGACTCCCCGCCGAGCAGGGAGCCTGATGCGGGACTCGATCCCGGGACTCCAGGATCATGACCTGAGCCGAAGGCAGTCGCCTAACCAACTGAGCCACCCAGGAGCCCCTGACACAGGACTTTAAGATCATCTGTCTGCCCTTCCGTCTGGTCTGGAGACCACAAAGATGGGGAAGGGTCTGATTCCACAGGATTCGCACAAAGGTGGCCTGTGCCCTTCTATGATATCATGATATAATAAGAAATATATATTTGATCTTTGTTCCTGATTCCTGGCACAAAGCTCCTAAAACTCTTAGAATTTTTTGAATGTTAGAGGTGACAAGAACATCTTTTTTTTTTTTTGAGTGAAAGAGTATGGGGGGTAGGGTAGGGGCAGAGGGAGAGAGAGAATCTTAAGCAGGCTGGACGTGGAGCCTGACACTGGGCTTGATCTCACAACCCTGAGATCACGACCTGAGCCGAAATCAAGAGTCAGACGCCCAACTGACTGAGCCACCCAGGCACCTCGAACATCTTTTGTTTTGTAACATGCTCCATGCAACCACACCTGAGTCCACGTGAATGAGGTGACCCTCATAATGAGGGGCTGGAAGTTGAGTTCCATCACCAATGGCCAGTGATTTAATCAATCGTGCCGACGTGAGGGAACCCCCACAAAGACCGTAGATGATGGGGTTCAGAGAGCTTTTGGGTTACTGAACACGCTGGGAGGGTGGTGCACCCAGTGAGGGCATGCAAGCTCCACACCCTTCCCCCCTACCTCAGCCTATGCATCTCTTCTAGTCGGCTGCTCCTGAGTTGTAGCCCTTATAACCCGGTATGGTAAGTAAACTGTTTTCCTGAGTTCTGTGAGCCGTTCTAGCAAATCATCCAATCTGAGGATGGGGTCGTGGGAGTCCCTGTGTTGTAGCTGAGTCGGACAGAAGTGTGGCTATCCTGGGCACCCAGGGCTTGTTACCGGTGTCTGAAGTGGGGGGGCAGTCTTAGGGGGCCGAGCCCTTTACCTGTGGGGTCTGCACCAACTCCAGGTAGTGTCAGAATTGGATCCTAGCACGCCCAGTTCGTGTCCAGAGACTGGGAGAATTGGTTGGTGTCAGAAGTGCTGTGAGTAAAACAGACCCTAGTAATCCTGTGAGCCATTCTTGGCCCGTCTCTGTCCTGCTCCGGTCCCAGGAGGCTGGTCACGAACCACACCCCCCAGAGCCCCCTGCCCTCTGGCTTCTGGTTCGGTGAGGTCATTTGGAGCCACCAGCATAAGGGGTATTTCTCCCCCCCGCCCCCGCCCCGAAACCCCGCTCCCTCTGGTGGTTGCATCCTGCTGGGCAGACCCTCCCCCAGGACTCCTGCTCACTGGCTCTGGAAACACCTACTCCCTCCCGTGGGCCCCTCAGGTACAGGAGCGCTGGGTGGCCTGGGTCAGGGCCCTCTCCTGTTGGCTCCCTTAGCATGCTGACCACACCTTTGTAAATGTTCTCAATTGCCCTGCCAAACAGCTTGCCATCTGTTTCCTGCCAGGCTTGACCCTACAGGGCATCGGTTTGTGCAGCGAGGACCTTAGTCACCCAGCTCAACCCCTGCTTTTTTTTTTATGTTTTTTTTTATTATTTATTTATTTGACAGAGAGAGACACAGCAAAAGAGGGAACACAAGCAGGGGGAGAGGGAGAGGGAGAAGCAGACTCCCAGCTGAGCAGGGAGCCCGATGCAGGGCTCAATCCCAGGACCCTGGGATCATGACCCGAGCCAAAGGCAGGCGCTTAACGACTGAGCCACCCAGGTGCCCCAACCCCCGCTTTTTACATAGAGGGAAACTGAGGACCAGAGAGGGTAAGCGATGTGTCCAGAGTCACCCAGCCCCAGGGTTGGGGCTCTTGGCTGCTCCACAAAGGCTATGGAGAGGCCGAGGCTGACCTAGGCAGGGGGTGGGAGCCTTTTTGGCCCCCCTCCCCTCCCTGCCCCTCCCAGCCCGGCTCCCCCGTGATCATGTGAGCATTTCCTCCAGAGCAGGATCCGGATGTGTCTGCACCGGCTAGTAAACCAATTAGGGCCATTTGCACCTCCCAGAGAGAGGCACCTGGGCACCGAGCCAGCACCTTCCTTCCCTGCCCCCGGCCCCAGAGGCATGTGCACAGGCTGCCCTCCAGCCTCCCTGCCATCCCTTACCCTATCCTCAAGCCACCCCAAACCTGCCCATCCACCAGCCCCTGGTGGCTCCAGGCCTTTGCACATGCTGTTCCCCCCACCTGCGCACCCTTCCTGCATCGCCTGGCACAGGCCTGCTCCTTCTCCAAGGCCACACCTGCCCAGAAAGCCTCTTCTGGATCTCTGGCACCTGCATTCCCTCCATTCCTTGAAGTGCTGGTGTTCCTCTCCTCCCCCCTACAGCACGCGGCAGCTTGAGGGCAGGACCCTGCATGGGGCATCTCCCACCCTGCGGAGCCTGGCCCAGAGTGGGGCTGATGATCATAAATGCTGGACACCCCAGAATTAGATTTGGGGCCAGGGTCAGCTTCACCTGCACGACCTGCCCCCCACGCCCAGAGTGAGCCTCGGGCTGGGTGTGAAGCTTGGAGGCTCTAAGCCCTCCAGCCAGAGGGGGGCCACAGGGAGGGCCAGCTGGAGAGGGGACCACAGGGAGGATGCTGGGGGGATGGACAGCCAGTGCTGGACACTCGCAGGACAGGATGTACACATCGACCTCACTGGTTTAGTGTAACCTCGGCCCAGTGAGGCCAGTGTAATCATCCTCATGTTCCAGAGAGGGAGACTTGAGGCCAGAAGAGAAGCTTACCTGGACCCAGATGACTCAGCCAGCCTAGGACCCCAGGTCTCACCCCTGGTGCTATATCCTCCTGAGTACCTGCCCCTGCCCCAGGGAAGCTGGGGATAGGGGTTCAGGGAGACTGCTCAGGTGTACAACAACACAGATGTGCAGGGGCGTGCTGGGGACATTTATTTCTGACAAGGACAGGCACAATTTGGGGCTAAGGACACCCTTCCCCCACCCTCACTTGGAAGCACTCTCTTCCCCGGGGCTCCAGAAAAGGCAGGGCGTGTCCCCAGCCCAGGATCTGTAGCCTGGACCAGGGAGGAGGCTGAGGGGCAGATGAGGACCCTTCAGGAGTCCTCCACGGCCGGAAGGCTGATCACGTGGTGAGTGTCGTATCTTCTCACGTACACCGACTGCTCAGGGCCCGAAATGGGAGTGCTCCCACGGGTGTCATAGCTTGAGGGGAGGGGAGAGAAGATGAACTTAGGGCCTGATCCAAGTCCCACAGCTTGGAGCTCTAGGCATAGGAGCATTGGGGAAACTGAGGCTTCACTGGCCAGGCTGGCTTAACCAAAGGGAACTGGGCTATTCCTCTAAACTTCACAAATCCAGCTGTGCCCTCCCAGCGCCCCCACTCTCCTCTACTCCCTGCACCCCAGGATCTGCCCATCTCCCCTGATCCAAGCCCTCCACTGGCTCCCTCTGGCTCTCAGGACACAGCCCTTTTCCTCAGCTGGGAATCAAGACCCGGGCTTGCCTGGCTGCCAGAAATCCTCCCCCACCCCAGACACCCCCTCTCCCTCCCAGAACTGCTCTCCTCCCCTCCTCCCCAGATCCGACCCAGACGCCAGACTTCCACTTTCCTCTAGGAAGCCTTGCGGGCACCCCCGGTTCACCAGGCTCCGGCATCCGAGCTCTGGATGAAGTTTTGAGGCAAAGCTCAGCTCTCGGACTAAAAGCAATTCTCCGCTACTTGGGTGTATCCCACTGGAGGGTCCGCTGTGAGCCCCCCACTCGCAATTCCGGCTGTTGCCGCCAGGGGGCGAGTGGTGAGCTCTCCGAGAGCGTGGGCACGCCCCTGCCACCACCGTCCCCCACCCGGGCAATACGCAGGCAGAGAGGGACAAAGGAGGAGGGGTTCATGCATGCACACACACCCCCATGACCTGCTGTCTTCTGGGCAGGGAGGGGGAGGGGCATAAGAGTTGGTCCCTGTCAGAGACCCCACCCCTCCCAGGGGGCCCAGACCCTGTCCACTTACCAGGTGTAAATAAGCAGAGCAAGGAGGGCAGTGAGGAGGACAGCCAGCAGGACCGACAAAATGGCAATGATGACCATGGCGCCCGCGCTTTGGGGCCCTGGGGCAGCCTGCAGTGCCTCAGCTGAGGGTCAGGAGGGGGGTCCCCCAGGCAGGCAGAGAAGGGCAGGGAGGAGAGACCTGACCTGAGCAGGGGGACCTGGACCAGCCTCCAGACCAACCATCCCTCGCCCCAGCTGGGGGCCCCCACGCTGGGGGAGGGCACCTGCAGACAGCAGGGTGGTAATGGTGTCTCTGATGGCGGGGTGGCCCATTCCCCCCAGCCCAGCCCATCCTCGGGAGCCCCCCAGGCCCCGGGGTCCCCAGCCCCAGTGTTTGACCTGCTCATTTGGCCGCTCCCATACCTTGCTGCAGGCGGGTCTCGCTGGACCACTCTGTCTCAGCCACAGGTCCCCTGTCCCTCATCACCAGGAACTTCACTCTGAGGAGGAGACCCAGGACTGGGGGTGAGGCCTCTGGCCCTGGCCCCTGTCAGTCTGACCCCTTGACTCCCAGTGCCTGGAGAGTGGGGGGGAAGGAGCGGAGACTGGGCCTAAAAGCCTGCCTTAGAACCCACCAGAAGGGGCTCCGATTCCAGCTGTGACATTTCCCAGCTGTGTAGCCTTGGGTGCATCTCTCAGCCTCTCTGGGCCTTAATGTCCTCATTTAGGAAGTGTGTGTGGAACGGTCTAGATCCCCAGCACCCAACATCAGTGAATCAAGCCCTGAGTGAGGGGAGATGGGGCTGCGGCACCCCCTGCCTGGAAGGGGAAACCACCTGCGGGGCCCAGAAGGCCCATGGGAGCAGAGGCCCAAGAGGGGGGCCCTCTGCTGGAGAAAGAAGGCAGAATTCCCCAAGGCCGCCCTGCCCTCAGCTGGGAGCTGCCCCAGGCGCAGGTTGGGGCCCGGGGGGTGGGGGGAGGGGTAGCTCACCGGTAGGGGCCCGGGCCCGGCAGGGGGGTGTTGCAGCCCCGTTTGGCCGGGAAGCAGCCGGTATCATTGCCAACACGGAGGACCCGGAGCTGGTTCCCAGGCTGGTTGCCCGGGTAGAGCGACCGGTGGGCCATCAGCGTGAGGTAGTAGCCCCTCTGGGTGAGGTCAGCGGGGGCTGGGATGTCCTCCACCCTCCGCGGGGCAGTGAAGTTCGGGGTGGCTGAGGGTAGCCGCAGGGCAGATGGTGTGGGCTGCAGGGGCAGGCTCCTCCCCTCCCGCCAGGCCAGACAGCCCTCCGGCCACATCCCCTGCACACCCCTCCCCCCACACCGGCGGCTCCTCCCAGGCCTCCCGCCCATTTCACAGAGGGAACAGCAAGGCCTGCGCCCCGCAGCACCCACCGTTGCTGTGGGCCACCACCAGCCAGATGGCGTCCAAGTCAGAGATGTTGAGGTGACTGAACTGGCCCGATGGCTGCTCCAGCGTGAAGGTAGACTGGGTGAGTGTCCCTGCCAGGGTGGGGCTTGCAAGCTGGGGCACATAGCTGATGCGCTCTGGGGCAGGTGGGGGGCAGACAGAAGATGCTCAACAGGACAGCCAAGCCCCACAGCCCAGTCTGAGGTGGGAGCCATGGTCCTGGAAGCCCCAGTCTGAGGGAGGAGTCATGGTCCTGGAA
>NW_025408986.1:0-16359 GCF_002201575.2 Neomonachus schauinslandi | reverse complement strand
TGCCTGGCTGACTCAGTTGGTAAAGTATGCAACTCTTTTTTTTTTTTTAAGGCTTTTTTTATTTATTTGACAGAGTGAGCACAAGTAGGCAGAGCGGTAGATAGAGGGAGAGGGAGAAGCAGGCTCCCCGCTGAGCAGAGAGTCCAATGCAGGGCTTGATCCCAGGACCCCAGGATTACAACCTGAGCCGAAGGCAGATGCTCAACCAACTGAGCCACCCAGACGCCCCTAAAGTATGCCATTCTTAATCTCAGGGTTGTGAGTTCGAGCCCCACACTCGGCGTAGAGCTTACTTAAAACTATATATATAATAAAAATAAAAAGCAAATAAATGTTTTCAATGAAAAGTCAGTCTCTCCTCTCTCCCAGCCACACAAATTCCCTCCCCCAAGGCATCCACACCCCTGATTCCTTGCATGGCTTCCTGGAGACAGTCTCTGCCTACAAGGCCGCGGCAGACATATGTGTTTGTCTTTTACACACTAATACTAACTAACAGGTTCCACTTACAGTTTCTCTTACTTTATCTTGGAAAGCCATACATATTTATATGTTAAAAAAATTCTCATTCTCGGCCAACTGCCCAGTTTTCCAGTGTGGGGACGTACCATCATCCTTTGACAGGTCTCCAGTGCGTGGATGGGCCGGCATGCTTTCACCAAACAATAGCATGGCTCACACATCATTTTGTACGTGAGCAAATGCAGCCAAGGATAAATTCCTAGAAGCGGAATCCCTGGGCCAGAAGAGTACGTGTGTGGGATGCAGATTTTTTGCTGCAGTAGTGGTCCGATGTCCAGCGTCCGCGGCCACCGACCTGCAGGAGCGTGCCAACTCCCCCATGTCGTGCCCAGCATGCTCCCTTATCAATCGGTGATCTTTGTCGACGTCATCTGTGGGAAAATAATGGTTTCTCGGGGTACTCGGGGCTATTTTTTTAGGTAGTTTATCACGGCCATCATCAGTCTTCATGGTCACTGAGATTTGCCCCCTCTGCCTTGTCATTCTTCAGGCATATCCCAACCCCCACGCCTGGATTTGGGCCAGGTCACCTGGAGAGTGAGAAGCAGCTTTGTTGGCTTCTTGGTAGATTGGGGGCTCTCTCCCCACCTCCCCCCACTGTGGGCTGTTACAGAGGCCTGGTTGGTGAGTGGGGGGCAGGAGGGCTTCCGCCAAGTCTAACGTTAGAGGGTTACTGCAGGCTGATCCCTTCCCTAGCTTGGAGACACACACCCCCACGCAGAGCCAGGGAAGCCCAGGTTGGGCTTCTTTTGTCCGCTTCAGGATCCAGCCTTGTTCACCTCCTGTGCTGGGGAGCTCACCTCCTCCAGAGGCAGCTCTGTCCATCTTCAAATTATTCCAGCTGTGAGCAAGGCCTGCCCCCCCCCCCACTCCCACCCCACCAAGCTACCAGAGCGGCCCTTGAAGCCTAAACCATGGCTGTTCTCCCCAGAGCCTTCGGCCTACTCAGCTCCAAGCCAGGCTCCCCAACCCTGCCATGAGTTCTACATCCCACGCTGACCTGGTCATTGTCCCTAGAAAGCCTCCAGCTTGTCATGGGCCTTTCCGGAGTGTCGCTTCCTGAGAAGGGTTGGGCCTCCCTGCTGTGCTGTGCTGCACAGACCAAACATGAACAGACCAAACCCTCCCTTTGTCTGGGTACTAGACCTTTAATGATGCCACCCACAACCCCCTTAGCTTTTTTGGGCCACGCTGCCCTAGTTTCTGGCTCCAAACAACAGAAACCAGCTCTGAGTAATTTAAACGGAAAGGGATTCTTTACAGTGTGTCACGGATTCTCGGGGAGAGCCAGAGAACCGGGCCTGAAGGGTGCACCCAGCCAAGAACAACGCCCCGAAGCACATGCCAAAAGTGGCTTAGTCCAGACACCCCCAGCGCTGGCCCTGACCACGGACCCCTCATCTCAGGCCAACGCCAGATGCCGGGGTGTCGCGGTCACAAGTACTGCACCGTGGCATCTCCCCTCGTCACCGCAGGGCTGGGAAGACCAATCACAGCGCCATCAGCGCCTGTGTGGGGAGGGACTAACCTCAGAAGACAGGGCAGGGGAGAGGGAGGAGGGCCCTGGATAGAGGAAGGGGGTTCAGGTGCCGGGCATCCCCAGGAGTGACGACACCCACTGCAGGGGCTGGAATTGCCACGTTGCCCCCCCCCCCGGGCGATATCTCTTTAGCACCCACTAGATGCCACCTGCGCGACAGGCACCCACACAGTTTTGTCATTTGGTTCGAGGGACAACCTGTGTGGGAGGTGCCGTCACCCTCTTTTCCCTGAGATTCCCGTGGGGTGCTCGGCATCCTGCAGCACACTCCACTCCAGCAGGAAGGAGGAGGCTCTGTGGGGGTCCCCTGCCAGCAGGTGTCAAACTCTGCCTCCCGCAGTGCCATTCTGCCCCCTCCACACACGGTCCCTGCCACCGACACATGAGTAACCCCCGCCCCCCACCCCGCCACTGCCTTGGCCTTGGCCCTGCAGCCTGGGAGCACTGCCTCTGAGCACGGAGACTCCCAGGGAAGAGCACGGTCAACACGGAGGATTCAGCCAGGGAGGCCAGCCAAGCTGTCAGCCTGTTCCCAGAAACCGGTCTCTGGGGAGGGGTGAGTCAGAGGGCGGGTCCAGGAGGGGAGCCCAGACCTGGCTCCACTGCCCCATCCCGACCCTTCCTCTGCGGAGGGCTGCAGAGGGGACCCCACTGCTGAACAGACCACTGCCTGTGTTTCCTATCTCCCTCGTTCATTCAGTCATGCACTCAGCCACCTGCTCAGGTGTTCAGCATTCACTGAGCACCTGTTGTGTGCCAGGCCGAGAGAAAAACCAACTGTGGTGGTCCCTGCCCTCAAGGGGTTCACAGTTGAAGGGAAGAAATGGACGTAAAGGGGTGGGTGCTAGAGCAGAGAATGAATGGGGGTATGGAGGGGAGCGGGGTGCTCAACAGATCTCACAGAGAAAGTGGCATTTGAGCTGGGTCTGGAAGGATGGGGAGGCGTGTCTGATATGTGGTCGCAGGAGGGAAGGGAATGCTCCCCATGGAGGGAGCAGCCTGAGCCAAGGTGGGCAGGTGTGATGAAGCCTGGGGTGTTCTGGAAACATCCAAGCAGGCGGTGTAGGCAGCGAGGGAAGTGAGACTGGAGAAGCAGATAGGAAGCAGCCGATGATGGAGGGCCTTGACTGTGGGGAGTGCTCTGACATTTTCCTGGGCAGGGTTTGGAGCAGGGGAGTGACGTGGGCAGACGTGGGTGCTGGAAATGCAGTAGGCTGACATTTTGAAGTGTTAGCATATGGGTCTCCTTCCCACCCTGAACTTCCTGTGCCCCGAACCCACGGGGTCAGTTGAATGGAATATCTCTGCCCACATATTTTTAGGGACCTACAAAAGTGCTTTAATTTCTTTCGAATCAGAAGCAAAAAGTGGATATAATAGCGATGAATATGTAACAAATGAATCCAGCCTGGATTGTATTCATCGTTATACCAAAGCAGTGGTAAAATATGGGGTAAGATCTTGACCCACGCTTCAGGGGAGCTTTGGAAGGGGCGGCTGGACCAGCTACCCCTCCAGCCTCCGCAGGGATGGGGAGAGAGCCTTAGACAAGGATGAGCCCCTTGGGTGCTACGCCAGGGAGGCGTCGGATGTAATATACAGCATGGTAACTACAGTTAACAATACCGGGCTGTGTATTCGTAAGTTGCTAAGAGAGTAGGTCTTAAAAGTTGACATCACAAGAAAAAAAATTATAATTATATGAGGTAGTGGATGTTAACTAAACTCCTTCTGGTGATCATTTCACAATATACGCATGTGTCAGATCAGCATGTTGTACACCTAAGACTAACACAGGGTTGTAAGTCAATTATATCTCAAGAAAACTGGAACAAAATTGATTAAAATGCACCCATGCCAGGTTCCTCAAAAAATTAAAAATAGGGGTGCCTGGGTGGCTCTGTCTGTTAAGCGTCTGCCTTGGGCTCAGGTCATGATCCCGGGGTCCTGGGACTGAGCCCCATGTTGGGCTCCCTGCTCAGCAGGGAGCCTGCTTCTTCCTCTGCCCCTCCCCCTGCTTGTGCTCTCTCTCTCTCAAATAAATAAATAAAATCTTTTTTAAAAATTAAAAATAGAATTACCACACGATTCATCAATCCCATCTCTGGGTATATAGCCGAAAGAACTGAAAATAGGGTCTTGAAAAGATATCCGCACCCCCATGTTCATGGCTGCATTTTTCACACTAGCCAAGAATTAGAAGCAAACTTAATGCCCATCAACAGGTGAATGGACAAAGATAATGTGATACACACACACACATTCACAAGCAGGCAATGGGATATTATTCTGCCTTAAAAAAGATGGGACTCCTGGGGGCGCCGGGCTGGCTCAGTTGGTAGAGCCTCTTGATATCGGGGTCGTGAGTTCGAGCCCCACATTGGGTGTTAGTGTTTACTTAAAGAAAAGAAAGAAGGAAATCCTGTCACGTGCTCCAACATGAATGAACCCTGAGGCCATCATGCTCAGTGAAATAAACCAGTCACCAAAAGGCAAACACCGCATGCTTCCTCTTATATGTGATCCCCAGAGTCAAGTTCTTAGAAATAGAAAGTAGGATGGTGGTTGCCAGTGGCTGGAGATGGAAGGAGGGGGGCACGGGACTTGTTGTTTAGTGGGTATAGAGTTTCAGTTTTTGCAAGATGAGAAAGTTCTGGAGATGTGTTGCACAACAATGTGAATACACTTCACACTGCTGAGCCGTGCGCTTAAAAATTGGTTCGGATGGTAAATTTTAGGTTTCACGTGTTTTACCACAATTTTAAAAAATGCAGATATACCCCAACTCTGTATGTATATTTTGGCCATAAAAATATCTGAAAATGATGTTATAACTTAGCTTCTGAAGCTATTTTGGTACGTCACCCCTGTGGTTTTGCTGCTGGCCCTGATTTTTCTACAAACATCATGCATTCTTGGGAATCTTGGGGATTTTTCCAAAGTGAGAAAATGTGACCTACAAATTGTTTTCGTACACAGTGACATGTTTTAAAATACTACATGTAACAGCGAGTGAAGCTGACATAGTGTGACATTTGAAAGAAATTTAAGTAAACATTTATTATCTTTTTACATTTTGGGGTTTTAATATCTTGGAGCCAATGCATTTCCCCCAGCTGGATTGCATGGATTTGCCTGAGCTGGAGGCCCCAAGCCCATAGAGGTCCCTGGGGACAACTGTCGCTGGTGCTTGTCCAGTCCACTGGGAGGAGACAGGCCAGGAGAGGAGGGGGCTAAGGCATTACTATTAGTTAGGGGGAAGCCGAGAAAGTGGGTCAGAGGAAGGAGCAGGGAATGGGGAGACACCTGGGCAGATGTGCTGAAAGAGGTGAGGACAGCGCCCACATAAAAGTTAGAGGGGCCCAGCTGTGCCCCCACAAATTCTGGGCACAGGACTCTGGACTGAGCCCGGGGCCACAGGGAGCCCTAGCAGGCTCTGGGCCGGGTGACAGCAGTGTGCCAAGAAATCTGGACTCGCCAGCAGTGAGAAGCCCGGAGGGGCAGGCTGAGAGGCTCTGTCCCCAGCTTCCCCCTGTCCCCCGCTGGTCTTGATATGCCATCCACCCCAGGTAGAAAGAGAGCATTAACTACAGGTTTTAAAACCGAGGCCCACAGTGAGGAGTGTGGGCCCTGGAGCCTCAGTGCTGGGTTCAAATCCCGAATCCACAACTCCAATAGGATTTGCTGTGTGATTTTAGGCAAGTAACTCTGCCTCTCTGGGCCTCACTTGCCTAATGTATAAAGTGGGGCGGTGGCGGCTGCACCCCAGAGAGTGGCTGTCACACTCATCAAAGCAGGCTGATGTCACCAGACCCCGGCAGGCGCCTTCCAATGCTGAGCACTTGAGGGACATTCTCTCTTTGGTGCCAGGGGCTGTTCGTGTCATCCCGCTTCTATGGCTGAGGAAAGCACAAGCCGAGCCGCTGGTGTGTGGGGGCCGGCCCTCATCACCCTGGACCCACACCACCAGGCTGGGACCGAGTGCTTTCCACCCAAGGAGCTGCAGAGTCACTTCGATGGACTGCCCACTCCTCGCACGGCCCCGGCCTCCCTGAGGGGACAGAGAAGAGACCCCGCTCAGAGAGAAAGACAGAGAGACCTAGATGGAGAAAAACAGAAGCAGAGAGAGTGAGAGAGACAGGAAGTCAGAAAGAGAAAAGACAGGAACAGAGAGGCACCGTCCTAGCCCCCAGACTGAGGTGGGGGCAGAGGGAAGGAGAATATTGCCGCCCCCCGGTTCTCCCCAGGGACCCCTGTTGGGAGGGGAGGTGGCAACAGGTTGCAGTCCCCTCTGGCATCCCAAGGTGTCCGAGAGTGGTCTTGGGCAGAAGCCAAGGTGGACAGAGGCAGGCACAGGGCTGGTGACAGGTGTCCCTCAGGTGTCCTGTGGGCATGGGGACCCTAACGGCAGCAAAGAGTGGCTGCCAGCAGGGAGCTCAGAGGCCCCTTTCTGTTAACCCCCTCAGCCTCTGCCCCTGTGGGTGAAAACTACTTTCCCACCCCCCAAAGTGGGAAACTGAGGCATGGCAAGACAAGTGAGAAACCAGGAGCCCTGGGTGTTGAAAGTTGAAGGCTGGGAGTCCACAGTCTTGGGTCCAGGAACCACCAAAAGCACACGCTTCCTGTGGAAGGTAGAGGTGTTTCCTGTGGGCTTCCTGGAAGAGGTGGCCCCAGGCTGGCCTTAAAGGAGTAGGGATGGGACCAGGAAGTGGGGGTGAAGGGACCAGGCCCGGGTCTCAGGGTGCCCCCCTGTGCCGAGACGGCCCAAGGTTGTGGGGACAGCATGATTGCAAGGAGCCCCTGGCTCAAAGGGCCCCAACTGGGCCTCTCCGGGCTCCAAAGGGAGTAGGATGTACGCATGAGACAGGGACTTGGCTTGAGAGCAAGGAAGCTGCAGCCAGAACATAAACCTGCTGTGGCTTCTGGCGCCACCGCCTCCCCACTCCAGCTCGGCACAGGCCCTGGGCTCAGCTGACAGGAACCAGGAGTCTTGGGGTGAAGAACAGAGCCACCGGGTGGGGGCGGCGGGGCACGGAGTGGAGGTGGCCCCTGGGTCTCAGCCTGACTCCTCCTGCCCAGAGAGCTCCTGCACACCCTTCGCTCCCCATCACCCCCTCCTCCTCTCCTGTAGCTCAGGGAGGGCCCCCTGGCCTCGGCTTACTGGGGCCCCCTGCCCTAGCCGCCCCCAGCAGGACCCCCACCGTCCTCCTACACCTTCTGTGTGACTTCCCCCCGCTTCCGCTGCTGGGCCCCACACACTCTCTTCCTGACCCACATCTCTCTGGCCTGCAGCTGGGCGAGGGGCAGCCAGGCTGACGGGGTGAGCAGGGCAGCGGGGGGACCAGCTCCTCTCAGGGGCAGGGCCTCGGCCGGCTCGCCCTGTGGCCATGGTGCTGTTCAGTGGGTGCTCCTTGGATGCTCATCAATAAACAGACAGTAAAACACACACATCTTAAGTCAACAGCTGGAAGGATTTTTACACGCGCCTACGCCTGGGTAACCCTCACCCAGACCAAGGTCTAGAACATTCCCAGCCCCGAGCTGGCTTCCTCGTGCCCGAGTCCTGTCACTGCTACCCCCAGGGACAACCTCTGTCCTCACAGTCTTGTCTGCTTTCTGACCTTTATCTGGATGGAATCCTACAGAATATTCTCCTCTGTTCCTGGCTTCCCACGATCTCCTTCTCCCTTCGCCTGTGGAGGGACGCCTGCGCTGTGCTCAGCCTGGGGCGGTCACGGATAAGGCTGCTCTGAACTAAGTTCTTCACGTGTCTTCTGAGCGACACAAGCGCTCCCTTCTCTCAGGGAAATACCTTTGAGCAGAATCGCGGGGTCTGAGGGTAGAATCCTGAACAGGTCAACTCTTAGGGCCCCTCCTTGGGCATTTCACACCCCTCTCCCCAGTGGACCCACCAGATGGCCCCTCTACCTCCCCCCAGCGGCCTAGTAGTGGAAACTCCAGCTACTTCAGCCTTGTTGGGCAGAGCAGGGCAACTCCCAGGGCCCCCCTGTCACAGCTGAAGGGCCCCCTGGATTGGTCGGCAAACACAGAGCCCTTCCTTACCCCGAAGAGGACACAAAACTGTTCCATGAGCTCCTCTCATGGCACTTCAGAACTGTCTACTTGGGGTCTGTCCCTCTGTCCTGGCCACCCTTCCCCTGCCATAGGACAGGGACTGTGGCTAAGCTGTTCCTGCCCCCAGTGCCCAACATGCAGCCTGGGGAGCGCAGCAGACAGCTGGGGACACAGAGGAAGATCTAGAGATGAACGTCCCCGCCCTGGGGACCAAGCCTGAAGATGTAGACTCAAGGTCCAGTTTGTCTGCTGCCTTTAACGTCTTGGGTCCTTAATGCAGGCCCGGCATCCCTCCAGGGTCAGAACCTGTTCACCCCTTCACCCCTGCCAACTGAGCCTTAGGCTCGGCGCAGGGCATATAGGGACAACCAAAGTTGTGTCAGCCCACCTCCCAAACAACCCTGGTAGGAGCAGGTGAGCCAAGGGGAGAGAAGAGGTCTCTGACATTCTTGGAGACTCCCCGGGGGTGCCCCGTGGCCGGTCAGAGGGGCCGAGCTATGGCCCTGGGGCCAAGGGCAGTCAGGCTCCGAGACCAGAGGTGCGGTCGCCCACCCCACCCTTGGCCTTCAGCCCAGATCCAGGTTCCTGACTTCCCAGAAGTTCATCTCCTGAGTGGAGTTCCGTGCTTTGCTCTCATTAACCTCCTGAACCTTTCAGAAAGCGGTGGAAAAGCCTGGCCTCATCTTCCTGCTGCGGAAGCTGGGGGTGGGAGCTGGGGAAGGTAAGGGGACCATCCAGGCTGCTGTGCAGGTCAGAGGCGGGGTGGGAGAGCTGGGCACCCCTGCCTCCCCTCCAAGACCCCTGCAGCCCTCCCCCCACCCCTGCAGCGGAGCTCTGAGACCCTCCCTGCCCACCCCCATCCCCCAGCTGGGTTCCCTTCCCCCGTGTTTCCTCCCCTGATGGCCCTCACCATGCGTCCATTTCTTCATCTGTAAAATGAGGCTATCAGGGGCTTGCCAGAGGATTTGGGGGTTCACATCAGAATTGTTCGGACCAGTTCCTGGTACCCAGTAGGTGCTGTGTGAGAGTCAGCCCCTTCTCTGACTCACCGCACCCTCTGTGTGTGGCACTGGCTGGGCTGGGCTGGGTTGGAGGGACCGGGGTGGCTGACAAGGCTGAGTCTCCTGTCTGTTTCCACTGCTCTGCATCTGTCTCTCCTGGCCCCTTCACCCCACCAGGGATGGATGGGGACCCCCCTTTGTGAGCAACCAGGAGATTTTCTTGGAGTCCTTGAGATTTGGGGGAGGGACAAATAATTTGCAGTGGAAGGGGTCACAGGAGGCCACAAGAAGAAGGGCGACATTCAAGCTGGGCTTGAATGACCAGGAGGGTTTGGGCTCCCCGTGAAGGTGGCGGGAGGCGGGAACAGCAGCAGGAGGGCAAGGGGAACATCATGCGTGAGCTCTCGGGCCATCAGGATGGCACAAGGACCTCGGACCTGACTGTGGGCAGCTCCAACCCACCCAGCAAGCAGAGTTTCTGGCTCCTGCAACAGCACGTCTCCAGGGGGACCCCAGGAGCACCTGCTTCTTGGTCTGGGACTCACCAGCGGGTCCTGGGACAGTGGAGGAAACCACTCCCTTGGCTGGACTGTCCTCCTGGGGAGAGGCCTCCCATTTGGGTGGCTGGGACCCCGGAGAGACCTGTCTCTCAAGTGGGGTTGCATTTTTGTGCTCCAGGGTGGAAACAGCCCCCAGGAAGCTTAAGTTGGTGGGGTCAGATGCAGAAGCAGCCCAGCCCCGGACTCCAGGACTAGCTGATCCTCCCCAGGGCCTCATCGCCCTTCCTACCTGCCTGGCTCCCAGCACCCCCAGGCCTTCAGACCTCTCTGTGTCAGCCAGCGTTCCCAGCAGAGCCCTAGGTCCCACGCCAGAGATGGGGTGCAAACGCACACTTGCAGGGAGTAGTGGGGAGCTGCCTGATTCCCCATGACTGTCCGCTGGGCCACCTGGGTTCCTGCTGCTGGGGACAACTGGGGTCTGGATGGGGGCCAGGACATGGAGATGGGGAGACTGGAGGCTGTGAAAGGCACTGGGAGCAGGGCCCGTGGGCTTGGGGGCCCGGGGTGGTGGGGGAGTCTCTCTGGACCGGCTGGGCTGAAGCAACAGGCTGCGAGCAGTCCCCATCCCTGACACACATTCCCTCCCTCCCTTCTCCTTTCTGCTCCATTTTTGTCCTTTTCCTGTCCTGAGCCCAAACCCAGAACAGAAGCCAGCTTTCTTAGAAAAATCAGAAAATCCATTTGACCTGGGGGCTGGAGGACCAGGGAACCAGGAGGAGGTACGGGGTCAGAGGGCAGCTCTAGGTTTGGCTACGGGGGTCATATGGTGGCTTGGGGACCTCTGGAATATCCATTCAGAGGTAGCCAGAGTCCCTGTCCTCCAAGACTCAGGGATGGGCTCCTGCAGAGTCCCCTCTGCATGCCCCCACTCTGGCCTCAGGCAGCCCTCTGTCTGGCACAGGACTTTTTTTTTTTCTTTGAAAGAGAGAGAATGAGAGAGAGAGAGAGAGCACATGAGAGGGGGGAGGGCCAGAGGGAGAAGCAGACTCCCCGCCGAGCAGGGAGCCTGATGCGGGACTCGATCCCGGGACTCCAGGATCATGACCTGAGCCGAAGGCAGTCGCCTAACCAACTGAGCCACCCAGGAGCCCCTGACACAGGACTTTAAGATCATCTGTCTGCCCTTCCGTCTGGTCTGGAGACCACAAAGATGGGGAAGGGTCTGATTCCACAGGATTCGCACAAAGGTGGCCTGTGCCCTTCTATGATATCATGATATAATAAGAAATATATATTTGATCTTTGTTCCTGATTCCTGGCACAAAGCTCCTAAAACTCTTAGAATTTTTTGAATGTTAGAGGTGACAAGAACATCTTTTTTTTTTTTTGAGTGAAAGAGTATGGGGGGTAGGGTAGGGGCAGAGGGAGAGAGAGAATCTTAAGCAGGCTGGACGTGGAGCCTGACACTGGGCTTGATCTCACAACCCTGAGATCACGACCTGAGCCGAAATCAAGAGTCAGACGCCCAACTGACTGAGCCACCCAGGCACCTCGAACATCTTTTGTTTTGTAACATGCTCCATGCAACCACACCTGAGTCCACGTGAATGAGGTGACCCTCATAATGAGGGGCTGGAAGTTGAGTTCCATCACCAATGGCCAGTGATTTAATCAATCGTGCCGACGTGAGGGAACCCCCACAAAGACCGTAGATGATGGGGTTCAGAGAGCTTTTGGGTTACTGAACACGCTGGGAGGGTGGTGCACCCAGTGAGGGCATGCAAGCTCCACACCCTTCCCCCCTACCTCAGCCTATGCATCTCTTCTAGTCGGCTGCTCCTGAGTTGTAGCCCTTATAACCCGGTATGGTAAGTAAACTGTTTTCCTGAGTTCTGTGAGCCGTTCTAGCAAATCATCCAATCTGAGGATGGGGTCGTGGGAGTCCCTGTGTTGTAGCTGAGTCGGACAGAAGTGTGGCTATCCTGGGCACCCAGGGCTTGTTACCGGTGTCTGAAGTGGGGGGGCAGTCTTAGGGGGCCGAGCCCTTTACCTGTGGGGTCTGCACCAACTCCAGGTAGTGTCAGAATTGGATCCTAGCACGCCCAGTTCGTGTCCAGAGACTGGGAGAATTGGTTGGTGTCAGAAGTGCTGTGAGTAAAACAGACCCTAGTAATCCTGTGAGCCATTCTTGGCCCGTCTCTGTCCTGCTCCGGTCCCAGGAGGCTGGTCACGAACCACACCCCCCAGAGCCCCCTGCCCTCTGGCTTCTGGTTCGGTGAGGTCATTTGGAGCCACCAGCATAAGGGGTATTTCTCCCCCCCGCCCCCGCCCCGAAACCCCGCTCCCTCTGGTGGTTGCATCCTGCTGGGCAGACCCTCCCCCAGGACTCCTGCTCACTGGCTCTGGAAACACCTACTCCCTCCCGTGGGCCCCTCAGGTACAGGAGCGCTGGGTGGCCTGGGTCAGGGCCCTCTCCTGTTGGCTCCCTTAGCATGCTGACCACACCTTTGTAAATGTTCTCAATTGCCCTGCCAAACAGCTTGCCATCTGTTTCCTGCCAGGCTTGACCCTACAGGGCATCGGTTTGTGCAGCGAGGACCTTAGTCACCCAGCTCAACCCCTGCTTTTTTTTTTATGTTTTTTTTTATTATTTATTTATTTGACAGAGAGAGACACAGCAAAAGAGGGAACACAAGCAGGGGGAGAGGGAGAGGGAGAAGCAGACTCCCAGCTGAGCAGGGAGCCCGATGCAGGGCTCAATCCCAGGACCCTGGGATCATGACCCGAGCCAAAGGCAGGCGCTTAACGACTGAGCCACCCAGGTGCCCCAACCCCCGCTTTTTACATAGAGGGAAACTGAGGACCAGAGAGGGTAAGCGATGTGTCCAGAGTCACCCAGCCCCAGGGTTGGGGCTCTTGGCTGCTCCACAAAGGCTATGGAGAGGCCGAGGCTGACCTAGGCAGGGGGTGGGAGCCTTTTTGGCCCCCCTCCCCTCCCTGCCCCTCCCAGCCCGGCTCCCCCGTGATCATGTGAGCATTTCCTCCAGAGCAGGATCCGGATGTGTCTGCACCGGCTAGTAAACCAATTAGGGCCATTTGCACCTCCCAGAGAGAGGCACCTGGGCACCGAGCCAGCACCTTCCTTCCCTGCCCCCGGCCCCAGAGGCATGTGCACAGGCTGCCCTCCAGCCTCCCTGCCATCCCTTACCCTATCCTCAAGCCACCCCAAACCTGCCCATCCACCAGCCCCTGGTGGCTCCAGGCCTTTGCACATGCTGTTCCCCCCACCTGCGCACCCTTCCTGCATCGCCTGGCACAGGCCTGCTCCTTCTCCAAGGCCACACCTGCCCAGAAAGCCTCTTCTGGATCTCTGGCACCTGCATTCCCTCCATTCCTTGAAGTGCTGGTGTTCCTCTCCTCCCCCCTACAGCACGCGGCAGCTTGAGGGCAGGACCCTGCATGGGGCATCTCCCACCCTGCGGAGCCTGGCCCAGAGTGGGGCTGATGATCATAAATGCTGGACACCCCAGAATTAGATTTGGGGCCAGGGTCAGCTTCACCTGCACGACCTGCCCCCCACGCCCAGAGTGAGCCTCGGGCTGGGTGTGAAGCTTGGAGGCTCTAAGCCCTCCAGCCAGAGGGGGGCCACAGGGAGGGCCAGCTGGAGAGGGGACCACAGGGAGGATGCTGGGGGGATGGACAGCCAGTGCTGGACACTCGCAGGACAGGATGTACACATCGACCTCACTGGTTTAGTGTAACCTCGGCCCAGTGAGGCCAGTGTAATCATCCTCATGTTCCAGAGAGGGAGACTTGAGGCCAGAAGAGAAGCTTACCTGGACCCAGATGACTCAGCCAGCCTAGGACCCCAGGTCTCACCCCTGGTGCTATATCCTCCTGAGTACCTGCCCCTGCCCCAGGGAAGCTGGGGATAGGGGTTCAGGGAGACTGCTCAGGTGTACAACAACACAGATGTGCAGGGGCGTGCTGGGGACATTTATTTCTGACAAGGACAGGCACAATTTGGGGCTAAGGACACCCTTCCCCCACCCTCACTTGGAAGCACTCTCTTCCCCGGGGCTCCAGAAAAGGCAGGGCGTGTCCCCAGCCCAGGATCTGTAGCCTGGACCAGGGAGGAGGCTGAGGGGCAGATGAGGACCCTTCAGGAGTCCTCCACGGCCGGAAGGCTGATCACGTGGTGAGTGTCGTATCTTCTCACGTACACCGACTGCTCAGGGCCCGAAATGGGAGTGCTCCCACGGGTGTCATAGCTTGAGGGGAGGGGAGAGAAGATGAACTTAGGGCCTGATCCAAGTCCCACAGCTTGGAGCTCTAGGCATAGGAGCATTGGGGAAACTGAGGCTTCACTGGCCAGGCTGGCTTAACCAAAGGGAACTGGGCTATTCCTCTAAACTTCACAAATCCAGCTGTGCCCTCCCAGCGCCCCCACTCTCCTCTACTCCCTGCACCCCAGGATCTGCCCATCTCCCCTGATCCAAGCCCTCCACTGGCTCCCTCTGGCTCTCAGGACACAGCCCTTTTCCTCAGCTGGGAATCAAGACCCGGGCTTGCCTGGCTGCCAGAAATCCTCCCCCACCCCAGACACCCCCTCTCCCTCCCAGAACTGCTCTCCTCCCCTCCTCCCCAGATCCGACCCAGACGCCAGACTTCCACTTTCCTCTAGGAAGCCTTGCGGGCACCCCCGGTTCACCAGGCTCCGGCATCCGAGCTCTGGATGAAGTTTTGAGGCAAAGCTCAGCTCTCGGACTAAAAGCAATTCTCCGCTACTTGGGTGTATCCCACTGGAGGGTCCGCTGTGAGCCCCCCACTCGCAATTCCGGCTGTTGCCGCCAGGGGGCGAGTGGTGAGCTCTCCGAGAGCGTGGGCACGCCCCTGCCACCACCGTCCCCCACCCGGGCAATACGCAGGCAGAGAGGGACAAAGGAGGAGGGGTTCATGCATGCACACACACCCCCATGACCTGCTGTCTTCTGGGCAGGGAGGGGGAGGGGCATAAGAGTTGGTCCCTGTCAGAGACCCCACCCCTCCCAGGGGGCCCAGACCCTGTCCACTTACCAGGTGTAAATAAGCAGAGCAAGGAGGGCAGTGAGGAGGACAGCCAGCAGGACCGACAAAATGGCAATGATGACCATGGCGCCCGCGCTTTGGGGCCCTGGGGCAGCCTGCAGTGCCTCAGCTGAGGGTCAGGAGGGGGGTCCCCCAGGCAGGCAGAGAAGGGCAGGGAGGAGAGACCTGACCTGAGCAGGGGGACCTGGACCAGCCTCCAGACCAACCATCCCTCGCCCCAGCTGGGGGCCCCCACGCTGGGGGAGGGCACCTGCAGACAGCAGGGTGGTAATGGTGTCTCTGATGGCGGGGTGGCCCATTCCCCCCAGCCCAGCCCATCCTCGGGAGCCCCCCAGGCCCCGGGGTCCCCAGCCCCAGTGTTTGACCTGCTCATTTGGCCGCTCCCATACCTTGCTGCAGGCGGGTCTCGCTGGACCACTCTGTCTCAGCCACAGGTCCCCTGTCCCTCATCACCAGGAACTTCACTCTGAGGAGGAGACCCAGGACTGGGGGTGAGGCCTCTGGCCCTGGCCCCTGTCAGTCTGACCCCTTGACTCCCAGTGCCTGGAGAGTGGGGGGGAAGGAGCGGAGACTGGGCCTAAAAGCCTGCCTTAGAACCCACCAGAAGGGGCTCCGATTCCAGCTGTGACATTTCCCAGCTGTGTAGCCTTGGGTGCATCTCTCAGCCTCTCTGGGCCTTAATGTCCTCATTTAGGAAGTGTGTGTGGAACGGTCTAGATCCCCAGCACCCAACATCAGTGAATCAAGCCCTGAGTGAGGGGAGATGGGGCTGCGGCACCCCCTGCCTGGAAGGGGAAACCACCTGCGGGGCCCAGAAGGCCCATGGGAGCAGAGGCCCAAGAGGGGGGCCCTCTGCTGGAGAAAGAAGGCAGAATTCCCCAAGGCCGCCCTGCCCTCAGCTGGGAGCTGCCCCAGGCGCAGGTTGGGGCCCGGGGGGTGGGGGGAGGGGTAGCTCACCGGTAGGGGCCCGGGCCCGGCAGGGGGGTGTTGCAGCCCCGTTTGGCCGGGAAGCAGCCGGTATCATTGCCAACACGGAGGACCCGGAGCTGGTTCCCAGGCTGGTTGCCCGGGTAGAGCGACCGGTGGGCCATCAGCGTGAGGTAGTAGCCCCTCTGGGTGAGGTCAGCGGGGGCTGGGATGTCCTCCACCCTCCGCGGGGCAGTGAAGTTCGGGGTGGCTGAGGGTAGCCGCAGGGCAGATGGTGTGGGCTGCAGGGGCAGGCTCCTCCCCTCCCGCCAGGCCAGACAGCCCTCCGGCCACATCCCCTGCACACCCCTCCCCCCACACCGGCGGCTCCTCCCAGGCCTCCCGCCCATTTCACAGAGGGAACAGCAAGGCCTGCGCCCCGCAGCACCCACCGTTGCTGTGGGCCACCACCAGCCAGATGGCGTCCAAGTCAGAGATGTTGAGGTGACTGAACTGGCCCGATGGCTGCTCCAGCGTGAAGGTAGACTGGGTGAGTGTCCCTGCCAGGGTGGGGCTTGCAAGCTGGGGCACATAGCTGATGCGCTCTGGGGCAGGTGGGGGGCAGACAGAAGATGCTCAACAGGACAGCCAAGCCCCACAGCCCAGTCTGAGGTGGGAGCCATGGTCCTGGAAGCCCCAGTCTGAGGGAGGAGTCATGGTCCTGGAA
>NW_025408985.1:0-16441 GCF_002201575.2 Neomonachus schauinslandi | reverse complement strand
AAAAAAAAAAAGATAAAAAGCTTTTGCACATCAAAGGAAACAGTCAACAGAACCAAAAGATGACCGACAGAATGGGAGAAGATATTTGCAAATGACGTATCAGATAAAGGGCTAGTATCCAAAATCTATAAAGAACTTATCAAACTCAAAACCCAAAGAACAAATAATCCAATCAAGAAATGGGCAGAAGACATGAACAGACATTTTTCCAAAGAAGACATCCAAATGGCCAACAGACACATGAAAAAGGGCTCAACATTGCTCGGCATCAGGGAAATCCAAATCAAAACCTCAATGAAATACCACCTCACACCAGTCAGTATGGCTAAAATTAACAAGTCAGGAAATGACAGATGTTGGCAGGGATGTGGAGAAAGGGGAACCCTCCTACACTGTTGGTGGGAACGCAAGCTGGTGCAGCCACTCTGGAAAACAGTATGGAGGTTCCTCAAAAAGTTGAAAATAGAGCTACCGTACGACCCAGCAATTGCACTACTGGGTATTTACCCCAAAGATACAAATGTAGTTATCTGAAAGGGTACATGCACCCCAATGTTTATAGCAGCAATGTCCACAATCGCCAAACTATGGAAAGAGCCAAGATGTCCATCAACAGATGAATGGATAAAGAAGATAAAGAATGGATAAAAAATAAAGATATATATAAAATATATATATATATATATATATACCACATCTTATATATATATATATAAAATATATATATATATATATATATATATATAAAATGGAATATAATGCAGACATCAAAAAACTGAAATCTTGCCATTTGCAATAACGTGGATGGAACTAGAGGGTATTATGCTGAGCGAAATAAGTCAATCAGAGAAAGACATATATCATATGATCTCACTAATATGAGGAATCCTTAATCTCAGGAAACATACTGAGGGTTGCTGGAGTGGTGGGGGTGGGAGGGATGGGGTGGCTGGGTGATAGACATTGGGGAGGGTATGCGCTATGGTGAGCACTGTGAATTGTGTAAGACTGATGAATTACAGACCTGTACCTCTGAAACAAATAATACATTATATGTTTAAAAAAAAAATAGATAGTAGGAAGGGAAAAATGAAGGGGGGGAATCGGAGGGGGAGACGAACTATGAGAGACTGTGGACTCTGAGAAACAAACTAAGGGTTCTAGAGGGGAGGTGGGTGGGGGGATGGGTTAGCCTGGTGATGGGTATTAAAGAGGGCACATACTGAACAGAGCACTGGGTGTTATACGCAAACAATGAATCATGGAACACTACATCAAAAACTAATGATGTAATGTATGGTGATTAACATAACATAATAAAGTAAAATTTAAAAATAAATAAATAAATAAAATCTTTAAAAAATAAATAAATAAAATCTTTAAAAAAACAACTTTGAATAAAACTAGGTCATTTTGCTATATTTGAAAGTGAATAAGCAACATAATTTTAAGGTTTTTAAAAATGTATTTGATTCCATTTTCTTCCAGCTTTATTGGGATATAATTGACATATAACACTGTGTGGGTTTAAGATGCATAATCTAATAATTTGATATCCATATACACTGTGAAATCATTACCACAATAAAGTTACTTACCACATCCATTACTTCCCATGGTTACCATTTGTAAGTGTGTATGTATGTATGTATGTGTGTGTGTGTGTATGTGTGTGTGGTAAGAACTTTAAAGATCTAATTTTCATCATATGATACTGGGTTGTTGTTTTTTTTTAAGATTTTATTTTTAAGTAATCTCTACACCCAACATGGGGCTCGGAATCCACAACCCCGAGATGAAGAGTCACATGCTTTATTGACTGAGCCAGCCAGGTACCTCTTTATGATACTGTTTTTAGATGACATCACCTTATTCTACAGACATGATGTTCAAAATATCATTATAAACTCTCAGGTGAAATAAAGTATTTTATCAAATAATTTACTCACATCCTCATCCCAGAAAGAAAAGAATTCAAGACCTTAAAAAAGCAAATAAAATACAAAAGAACATGAAACTAAAACTCAGGACTAAAAGTAAGAATGAATGGTCACAGTCTAAAAATGCAAATCTACATCTGAATATGGTTAGATTTGGTTAAGAATAATATGAAAAAAATTTTTTTCTAAAATTATAAAATAGAAAATACTAAGATTCTAAGCATCAGTCAATTCAAGACATTAAGAACTAGGGAGGTGAGCTGGGGAGGTGAGCTCTACTTTTAGGCCCACACCAAAGTATAAATCAACTTCAGAAAAACAGGAGAATGAACATCTAGAATTCCATACATGTATGCATTCAGTAGGCACTCAATAAATATTCAATGGCAAGTAATCAATTCCAAGAGCACCAGACTATTCTATATAGTTGAGGAAATGTATTTTCATCACCTTGGTAAGGTGTCAGAACTTTTGATGCAAATGTGAAGCTTCTGAATTATTTATTTTAATAGCAAAGAAGGAGTACATTGAGGCCAGTTGTCAGATACAACAGAACCCCTGATGTTGTTAGGGTGACAGCATCAATATTAATTTATTAATTTTCATAATGTGGATAAAACTTTTTGACATCCTGCCACAGAAAGGGATAATAATAGTGGCACATACATACATACACCTTTCTAGATATTAGGTATAATTAGTGATCACTGTGAGGTTTTTAAAGCCATATTTCAAAGCATTAATGTTTCACTGAAGCTGAATGTAGGTAGCAAAACCATATGCATCCAACAAAGTCTCCTATCACAACATAACACATAAAGTTTGCAATCTTTCATATCTGCAGATGTTTCTACCTAAATGAGTAATTAATAATAAATCGAGATGAAAGAAATCTTTGATTAATGGCTCAAACATCAATTAAGATTCAGTAAGCAACAGCCAATAAATTTTATCTGATAATTTTCAAACTCCTGAGATAACAGAATAAAACTATAAACATTTAAGAATTTAGGTAACTCTATTCTAAGCAGTTGTGATAGCTGTTCCTATCTTTGGAAAGATGAGGAAGAAAAAGAATAGATGCTTTCAGGCACGTATGCGTTACAGCATGACAGTGCATATGAACCATACTTGAGGTAGGTTGTTTGAACAATGTTGGTTTGAGGGTGGTTAACAACTGCAGAGCTGGACAGAAAGGAAATGGAAGACCTACTGAGCAGAAAATGCAAAGCAGAAGTTAAGTTCATCTCTTAATTTGGGGGGGAGGCCTAGTTCACAGGCTTGCTGTAACAGATTTTGGATAGGATGTTGACAGTGTGAAGCTGTTGATTTAAACCTTCCAACATGGTCTGAATTTAATGCTTCCTAAATATTCTGCATGACACCCACTAAACTAGGATTCCAATCACTTCAGACTGGAATTATTACATGATTCCAATCATTACAGGAATCTCAGCTGGAGCACTGTTCACAGTGACTTCACTGATACCCTTTCTTTCTTCAGTCTTTCTTCAAATCAATCCTGCTTAGGGCTGCTAATCTAATGTTTCTATAATACTATGCTCTTGCTCAAAAACACAAAGTAGTCTGTCATAATGGTTTTCAAACGCTATCCTGAGGAGCTCTGAGGATTACAGGATACCCCCAGGGACTGTCCTGGGAGACTGGAAGTCTCTTGGATCTCTCCCTCATGTCAACTTCAACAAGAATTATTCTACTTTGATTTATTTTACCTATTAGATAAAAATGACTTAAAAAATTAAATGAAAATTTAAATAAAAATTCTAAGCCTCACGTAGTTTAGAAAAACTACAGGTACATCACATCAATCCCAGCCTGCCTCTTTGCAAGTTTTAAGGCCCTCCTCCATAACCTGGCCAACCAACCCATTCAACCTTTTTCCTGGGAGTCTCTAACAGTTCCTCCTGCCTTTTCACCTATACTTTGTACCAATCCTACTCCACACTTCCTTTCTCTCCAACCATTCCAAACTATTCCCAATTTCCTAAACCCAGTATGCACTCTCATACCACTGTGTCTTTGCACATGCTAGTCCCTTTTCCTGGAATTCCACAACCAATCCCTTTTCCCTCATCACCTACTGGCCTCACATACTTGACAAAGTTCCATTTACTTGTTCAGACTCTACACTCAAATTGCTTCTTCCTGGATGGTTCATCACCATAACAGAAGCTACCTTAAGAGCTAGCATTCCTTCCTCTATGTACCTAAGCACTCTGTGCAGCCTGCTATTTGTACTCATCTGCAATAGATGACATATCTGTCATCCACATTACACATTAATTCCCTTTATGAGAGAAACTTCTTTATACTCAACACAAACAAGGTAGTCGATAAAGATATGGCAAATAAATATTAGAGAAATATCTGTTTCCATGGGGAATAGAGAGCAATGATGATGGATCTTCACACCTGAATTTCGTCTCTCATGAAACTATGATGAACCTCTCTCCGTGATTTAACATCCAAGCCTGCATGGTATGTTCCACAAGCTAACTTCAGTTTCTCAAGTTCAGCTGTAACTTGTTCTGTCATTTTTCTGGAAGGACAATAGATGATAGTTGGACCTTCAAATTCCCAGGTGGAACTAAAAACAAACAAACAAAAAAACACACACAAAAACAAAAGAACAAACATATAAATATATAGGCTTCAGTTTGAGTTTTCAAAACCAGTTTGAGTTTTATCTTATTTAATTTCCCCTTTCTTTTTAAAATTTTAATTTCATTTTAATTTACTTTTAAAAATTTTAATTTTCCTTTTAGTAAAACACTAAAAAAAGAAAGTATATAGAAAACAATGATATATTTAACTACATAAAAATGTGGAAAGTCAAATGTGGAAATAAATTATATTAAATCCCAAACATCTTGGACTCATCTTTTGTTCAAATTAAAGTCAAAACCAGAGACAAGTTTAAGCAAAAGCCCTGAGAGAAACAAGCTACTGGAAATGCAATTTCCATACTTTTAGAAATGCAAAGCACTAGACGACGAATTAGTCTTCATTTACATTAGAAAGATAAGTGAACATTTACATAGGAGAATAGTCTTATTCTTTTTCATGATCAAAAAATTGAGTTTCTATGTATGTTTACTAAAAAAGCAGTAACTTTTCTGTACTATTAAAGATCATTTGTATAGTTTAAAGAAGTATTTACTAGTAATCTTGAGACTATTATAGAAAACATCTGTTTGAAAGTCTGTTTTAGAAACCTGTGCTTATTTATTAAAAATGCAAGGATGATTTCCATAGAACATTTATTTAATTCCTCAATAAATTCATTTACATAAATACATTCACTTATGTTGACTTAATCAATATTTAAAAATGTATTATTTTAGAGTTTGGAAAAACTTTAATTTTTAATGCATATATTCTGATACAATTTCAACTTTAGGAATTTATTTTACAAATATACTTTCACATCTGCCAGAAGACACATATACACAAATATTCACAACAGAACTATAATAGTGAAAAACAAATTTTCATCATTATGTACATTCATACTACGAAATACTAAGCAAACAAAAAATTATTGTATCTAAAACCTTTAAGAAGGACTATGGCAAAAGTCACTGAAAACTTAAATAGAGGGGAAAAAATAGGCAGTAATTTGACTCCACAAGTTTTACTGAATAATCTACTCAAAGCAATTTTTTATAGTGACCAAATGGGCTTCATAACAAAATGTCCCAGCAGATCAATTAAAGAAGTGAGAACAAAATACAAAGTATTTTTAATACACAAAAACTAGGGCGCCTGGGTGGCTCAGTTGGTTAAGCGACTGCCTTCGGCTCAGGTCATGATCCTGGAGTCCCAGGATCGAGTCCCGCATCGGGCTCCCTGCTCGGCAGGGAGTCTGCTTCTCCCTCTGACCCTCCTCCCTCTCATGCTGTCTGTCTCTCATTCTCTCTCTCTCAAATAAATAAATAAAATCTTTAAAAAAAAAAAAAAACACAAAAACTATCATTTATTTATTTTAAGATTTATTTATTTGAGAGAGAGAGAAAAAGAGAGGGAGCATGAGTGGGGGGAGGGGCAGAGGGAGAGAAGCTCAAGCAGACTCCCTGCTGAGCCTGGAGGCTGACAGAAGGCTGGACCCCACAACCCATGAGAACATGACCAGAGCCAAAACCAAGAGTCAGAGCTTAAACCGGCTCAGCCACCCAGGCGCCCCTCACAAAACTATCATCATTTTAAAAACATTTCTCAAAGAAGAAAATTTGTTCACCAAAATGTGAATATCCTACATATTAGGGCCCTAATTTTTAAAAATCACATTACACAGAAAGATAGCAAAAACGCTTTTTCTTAATAATGATAAAAGTTTCAATTTATTGAAGATACAAGAATCCTAAATGTGTATGTACCAATTAACAGAACTTTAACACATGAAACAAAAATTGACAGAACTAAAGGGAGAAATAGATTTATCTATAATAATTGGAGATTTTAATATATATCTTAGCAAAGACACTTTAAATCAAAGGAAAATATCGCCTAAAATATGGATATACTCTGTAACTACTTCTGTATAAAGTTAACAACAAAACCTGGAAGTGCATATCTGCACAGTACAGTCAGAGAAAAGAAGCTCAGTGCCCAAACATCAACAGTGATAAATGAGAAACAGAACCAGAAGATCTAAGTACTCTTCAATTGACATGCATCTATAGTGTTCAAATTGATACTAAGACTGCATATCAATTTTTACATTAAAAAAAGGTAGAAAATACACAAACGTTTGAACTTACCAGAAAAATCAAAAGAGTAAAAATCCCTATTACAAAAGGATTCATTACTACACCGAGTGGTTTACTAAACATTGTTATTTCCTCACAACAACTTCCTGAGGGGAAAGAAATCTATCTTCATCTAACCACTAAATTAGATGGGTGATAGAGGCCTGTCTTTTCAATTTCAATATACCATGAATATAGAAAACAAATTTGGTCAGAATTTAACAAACACGTTAGGTCAATGAATAGAAAAAAATGGCAGAATTAAATAAAGGGAAGAAATAGAAACAAAAGGCAACACTCTGAAGTCTTAATTACCCTCCATCTAATTATTGCTCATTAAGAGGAAAATTTCTATTTGCCTAAGATCTACAGGAAGCATCTGACTCGCAGTGGTTGGCTGCTACCATAACTCTTCTTGGAGGATTGAAAAATGGAGGCAAAACCTTTCTTGCTTTGCTCTCAGAAGCATTGTCACACAAATATAAAAATATCAGATGGTCTTGGATGTTAGGCTAAGGAGTCTGGCTGCTAGTCCACAGGAAAGAGAGAGGCACCAGAGAGGAATGCCAAGCCTCAGGGATGTGCTTTCAGATGATGAATCTGAAAATTGTGTCTAGAATGCAAGGAGCACTGAGGAGGAGGGAGGTCTGTTAAGGGAGATGATAATAGTCTAGGCTAAGAGACCTCCACTAGTAGAATTAACATGAAACAGGGTGAGAAGAAAACACTTACAAAAGATAGCATAAAAGGACAATATAGTCAGAAAGATAAAATGTCACAATGTCACACACACACACAGAAAGGTAAACAGTTTCAGAAAGGAGAAGGTTATTAGGGGAAGGCCATAGAGATTAAAATAATATGGAATGAAAAGGATCAAAGATTAGGGGAGTACCTAATGATGTCACTGTTAAAAGACTCTAGTATAGAATAAACAACCTTCTTCAAGAGAATGTTTTCCCTCTAGGACACAAGGGAAGTGAAGTACAATGAGTATTCACTTAGGAGAGATCACCAGAGCAGCATGAATATTAAATATACCCATTACTTTCTTGTTTTATTTTTTTTTAAGATTTTGTTTTTAAGTAATCTCTACACCCAAACTCACAATCCCAAGATCAAGAGTCACATGCTCTACCGTCAGAGTCAACCAGGCACCCCCATTACGTTCTTGTTTTAATCTCAATATAGTACAATCGCGCCAATAGCAAATCCTACATTTAAATTCATCCTAAAGGACCCAAAGAGTCCTTCAGGAATATACTATTGATGTTATTTAAACTCTATTTGCCTGGACTTGTTTTGTGTTTGTGCTAGTAGGTCAAACATTATTTTCATGTATTCTGACTTAAAAACACATTTCATAACACGAAAGTTATAAGCTTTTCACCAAGGAGAAAGATCAGGGAAATAAGGCAAAGGAAAGCTTCTTAGCATACATATAAAATGCCTCCAAACCAAAGAAACAGGAAAAAGTACTAGTGACAGCTTCTTCTTCAGGAAAATGAAAATAATATGTAGCTTACTGAGCAGTTATAAGAATTACTATAAAGCACCTAGGATAGTCCTTGGCACATAACAAGGGCTCAAAAATGTTTATTACTAAGATGACCTTTAAAATTCCCTAATACTCAATTAGTCATATAATTAGTGAACTAAAGAGAATTCAGATAAAAGACTCAGTCGTTTCTACTGTTTATTTGTCAATTATTAAGAGTGCAGGGGGCACCTGGCTGGCTCAGGAGGTAGAGCACTAGACTCTTTATCTCAGGATTGTGAGTTCAAGCCCCCCGTTGGGGATAAAACTTACTTAAAAAAAAAAAAAAAAAAAAAAGAGGGTGTATGTCCTGTTCAAGCAAAGATATGAAGTACAAAAATACCTGAACTATTTTCTGCCTTCAGAATTAAGCTATCTTCTCAGTCGCTCTCTTGATTATATAACATCACACTTGACTTGAACCAAAGCTAAGTAGAATGTGAAATATATTAAATATGCATTAGAAATAGTAAGTAAGTAAATAAATATATATATACATACATAAACACATAAATAAAACAAGTTTTTAAAAAGAAGGAAATAGTTAACAAAAATTTGTCAACCATGGCATCCTCACCTTGTCTTTTGGACAAGAAATTGGACAAGATCCTGATGAATGTTTCCTGTTTTTCGCCCAACTTCTAAATACAAGTTTGGTCGATCAAAACCAGTACAGGTAATCTGAGGATTCTTCAGGTTTAAGCAGCGTACAATGTCTTCCCGGATTGAAGAACTTGCAGTAGCAGTGAGTGCAACAATTGGAACCTGAATGAAATGAAATTGATTTTTAAAAAAGGAGAGCGCTCATGAATTCCCAACATTTCTACTGCCTTCTTACAAACAGACTGTTCCTCTTACTACAAGAGGAACAGTGTTAAAAATGCAACTTTAAAATTACTCTTTTTCAAAGAAGAAGAAAATTTCCTACTTCCCTGTTTCTCAGCCTTTGGAATATCTTTTTTTTTTTTTTTTTTTTTTTTAAGGGAGAAGGAGAGAGAACTTCAAGCAGGCTCCTCACCCAGCGTAGATCCGAGGCAGGGCTCCATCTTGAGGCCCTAAGATCATGACCTCAGCCGAAATCAAGAGTCAGATGCTTAACCAAATGAGCCACACAAGCACCCCAGAATACCTTTACTTTTTAAAAATCAGAAAGAGTGGGCACCTGGGTGGCTCAGTTGGTTAAGCGACTGCCTTCGGCTCAGGTCATGATCCCAGAGTCCCGGGATCCAGTCCCGCATCGGGCTCCCTGCTCAGCGGGGAGCCTGCTTCTCCCTCTGACCCTCCCCCCTCTCATGCTCTCTCTCTATCTCATTCTCTCTCTCAAATAAACAAAATATTAAAAAAAAAAAAATCAGAAAGAGTTTAAATAAAACACTAAATCCATAAGATTTCTAAATACAATCTACCTACTTATTAGCTATCTAACTCTCCATTTACTATTTTTTATTTTTAATATTTATTATATTAATAATAGTGTTGATACAAATGAGGGTTATGCCTTATTTTTTATTAATCTATAATTCACAAATTATAAACCCTTTCATTCACTGAAAATCTAACAATACAAAGCAGTAAGTCTTTTTTTATCTTCTATACTAAAGATATTGGTTTATGGCTTCTCTGATCTTGAAGCAAAGCTCTTAATGACCTGGATAACCTCTCTCCAGTTTACTAAGTTAAATCATGGCATACTATATATAAGAATGCATAACACAAAACATCCATTATTAATTGATTCCTTGAGCAACCAAGTCATGTTCTATTTTCAGTCTAGCAAAGACTTCTTAACTGGATTAGCAGCCAAAACAGGAGACACGGCAATTACTAGGAAAAACATGAATATGTAACCTTTCAGAAATTCTAAACTAGGATAATGACCTACCTCCCATGAAACTCGATTCATTATTTTTGCTCCTGTTATCACAGGGAGTTATAATAAATTATGCTATTATATTCAGAAAAAAGGGACTAAGTCTTCAAGTTGTTCCTAAATCATTAGCTGTTGTATATTCAAGAATACAACTTTCTTAAAATACTTTTTGTGGTCTATTACAAATAAAGTAAATGACATCCTCATAAAATAGCTCTTCAGATGCCCTGCACCTATCTCACAAATCAGTTTAAGCAATTATCTTCCATGTAAGTGAAAATTTAGGTGCAATTGTACAAAAAGCAATTACAGGATCTGAAAAACAAGATAAAATTTACTAACAATATAAACTATCTTTAAAATCAATATAGCTTTACTGAATTAAAAATTATCTCAAAGCTCATGTAAAAAAGTTAAGTCTGAAGTAGTTTTTTTAAATGGAAGAAAAAGGTATCAGAACCAATGTGACCAGGTAATTGGCATTTTTGCATTCTCTACCCTTAAATTCTGTGAAATTATTTAAATTGTTAAGTATTATTTAAATATTTTAAATAAATTTATTTAAAAATTTTAATTTCATTATTTAAAAATGAAACTCTCAAATTAACTTCATTGATTTCTGGTTTTCAATCAGACTGTTCTCTGAATTTAGAGTGCCTACCTAACAACTTATAAATAGGCCAATTTATAGATAAGTTAGTTTATATAAACAAGCTTATCCATATATATACATACATACACACACACATACACATGTATATATATACATATATACAAAGTTTAAATATTAGAAGCTCTTAGGACATGCACATTCTCACCCTCACAACAACAAAGCATTTTCATCATTTTAAGTGCTTCACTCAAACAATTTAATGCATCCTTGCTGTTTAACTGCATATGCAAAGAAAGACCGAAGTTTTCAGGATACAAAGAGTAAGAGGCTTTGGTTTGTTTTCATTTTTTTATTTTATTATGTTATGTTAATCACCATACATTACATCATTAGTTTTTGACGTAGTGTTCCATGATTCATTGTTTGTGCATAACACCCAGTGCTCCATTCAGTACATGCCCTCTTTAATATCCATCACCAGGCTAACCCATCCCCCCACCCCCCTCCCCTCTAGAACCCTCAGTTTGTTTCTCAGAGTCCATAGTCTCTCATGGTTCATCTCCCCCTCTGAATTCCCCCCCTTCATTTTTCCCTTCTAAGCAGTATAATGTATGAGTGGATGGGCAATGTACTTATGAAAATAAAATAAGCATGAAACAGGATATCTCTTGAAGAAATTAATTTAAAGATCAGGCAAAACAGCAAAACAGTAACTTGAATATAGAACAGCTAATGATTTTTCACAGTAGTGAAAAATAACTGGCTTAAAGTCAGATGCCTAAGTTCAAATCCTGCCTGTGTTGCTAACTAGGTGTGAGATTTTGAGCTGGTTATTTCACTCTCCAAACTCTGGTTTCCTCATCTATAAAGTGACAATGATAACAGCAATCTCGTAAAGTCATTGTGAAGACCAAAAGACAACAGAACATGTAATGTGCTGAACATGATGCATGGTACACAGTAAGCACTCAAAAAGTTTCAACTATTGGGGCACCAGGGTGGCTCAGTCAGTTAAGCGTGGGACTCCTGGTTTCAGCTCAGGTCATGATCTCAGCGTTGTGAGATGGAGCCCCCCATCTGGCTCCTTGCCCAGGGTGGAATCTACTTCAGATTCTTTCACCCTCTCCCTTTGCCCCCCTCCACTCACGCACTCTCTCTTTCTCTCTCTCAAATAAATATATAAAATCATTAAATTAAAAAAGTTTCAATTATTATCGATGTTGTTATCACAACAACTGAAAAGAATTCTATACAAGAATTCCAGAGCCATGGTCACGACTCCCAGATTTGCCACTGACTTCGGCAAGGGCTTCTCTTGGTCTTGGTTTTTTTCACTAAAATATGAGATGTAGAGGGCTACACAATGTTAGACTCTCTTCTAACTTAAAAATCCCCCCCTTGCCACTAGAAACTCCCTAAGCCAATGACCTGCAAATGATGAAAAATCAACATAAATGCGATCGTTCACCTCCAACATTATAGAAGGTCGCAGTTTAGAATGCTGCTTCCACAACTAGAAAACAGAATAAAGTAATGGCATATATTAAACTTAAAGGAACAATGGTTATTTATTTTCATTTCAGAAATGAATAAACTCTTTTAGAAGTTTGTGGTGCCTTATGACGTTTAAAACACAAACTAGACTGAAGCTTGGATATAACACACAGGCTGGTTATGAGAAAGATGATCACACATCCTGGCATCCAGGGACACTCCCAGTTTATCCTGTCATCGTGACATAAATACTGATACCTCGCAAACTCTAACATTCAAAAGCAAACTGACTGGGACAATAAACTATAGCATCACCTAGTTACATCAAGTTCTTAATTCATGAAACTCTTACTCTTTAAGTTGGAAAATTTGGTTTCTTTGGAAATAGTTACCAAGTTTTGTTAAAACAAGCAAAAACTATAAATTAACCTTATGACTATAAATTTAGGAATGATTTAATCATAGGCTTCAATGGTGCAGCACCTACACATTCAGAGAATTCTAACTGTTCCATCTGCTTCTAAATTTGGGTCATGTTGCTAATTCTAACTTTGTACTGCATAATATCATGCTTCATTCATGCTTTATTCATTTGTTCACTCATTTCAAGTGGTTATCGTTCACAGTATTCAATTAGTGTCTATATATGCTGTCTTTGGGAAAGGGCTGCAGAGGGAGGAACGGAAAGAATCAACATGTCTCATGGATATCACAGTACCTTTTACTTGAATTTTACAGAATTTTAAGACTGATACAGAGCTTTCTGCCTCACTGCTCTTTCTGAGACACTTTGTCTGATTCTCTCCAAATGGGAATCCTTATGCCAAGTGGTTTAATGATTTCTTTGCTATTTTTAAACTTACTGAAATCATATGGTGTGAAGCTGCAACAGTTGTCCCAGCGTAATCGCAACTGGAAAGAGGAGAAGAGCACGGAGAACAGTGAGGAAAATGAGAGTCCTACAACCACCAGGTGGCATTTCTCACCACTTAGCTGATCAACAGGATTCATGAAAACACTAGGGGGAAAAGGTTTTCTCAGCCATTGCTTGACAAACACCCTGTGCTATACTGAGTCATTGCAAGAAATGAAAATGATCCAATAAAGTCCATAGCCAGACATAATAAAAGATTTAATTCACCACTGAAAAGTGTTTAAAAGCTGCATAAAATATTTAAAACTCCTCTAACACAATCCTTTTAGAATCAAAGTCCTCGGAAAGGATTACAGAAGGCAATCCTCCTATTTTCCAAAAGCTTACTTTAAAACCATTTCTTTTTAAAGATTTTATTTATGTATTCGACAGACAGATACAGAGAGAGCACAAGTAGGCAGAGTGGCAGGCAGAGGGAGAGGGAGAAGCAGGCTCTCCGCTGAGCAGGGAGCTGGACGTGGGGCTCGATCCCAGGACCCCAGGATCATGACCTGAGCCGAAGGCAGCCGCTTAACCGACTGAGCCACCCAGGCGCCCCTAAAACCATTCTAAATTAATGGAAGCAGTCCTCGAGGCACACTGAGGCACACTGAGCCTCCTGACTTTCACCATACAAATATCTTGTTCCTCTATTACATGTACTATTAACACTGTTAACCTTTCTTTATTATTTGTACTGTTCCACACACCATTTACTGTTTGATACCATTGCTTCTACTTTTATTAGGTATGGATCTAAATTCCTTTACTGCACCATGAGCTACTTCAGGGCAGAAACGATGTTTTATACTTCTTTCACATCACTTGCTTGAGAAACCAGCACGGTGTCCCACTGTGAAGCTACAGCCCAACTCCACCACTCCCTGCGTGGGAAAGAGACGTCTCTGTTTCTCTGCTTTCTCACTGGAATTCGTTTATTCATTTACCCAAGTATTTATGGAGCACCCACTATGTGCCCGGTCCTGTTCTAGATTATGACCAAAACCATCAAAAGCCTGTCCCCCCTAGTGGGGACCCACAGACAGTAGACAAAATATCATACAGTAAGTTAAACAGTGATAAGTGCTATTAAAAAATAGCAGAGGAAAATGAGGAATGTTGAATGTTGGAGGGAGAAATTAATTTGAAATTTTTAATATGGTGGCCCAGGAGGCCTAAATGAAAAAATAATATTTCAGCAAAGACTTGAGATAAGTAGGGGATCACCCCATGTGAAAAGTATTCCGGGAGGAGCACGTGGGTGGCTCAGTTGGTTAAGCGTCCAACTCCTGGTTTCAGCTCAGGTCATGATCTCATGGGTCCTGAGCTTGAGCCCCATGTTGTCGAGCTCCACACTCAGCAGGGAGTCTGCTCGAAGATCTTCTAACTCTGCCCCGCCCCCTGACTTGCACGGGCACTCTCTCTCTCTCAAATAAATAAATAAATAGTCTTTTTAAAAAATAAGTATTCAGGATGCCTGGGTGGCTCAGTTGGTTAAGCACCTGCTTTTGGCTCAGGTCATGATCCCAGGGTCCTGGGTTCAAGCCCCACATTGGGCTCCCTGCTCCGTGGAAAGCCTGCTTCTCCCTCTCCGATTCCCCCTGCTTATGTTCCCTCTCTCGCTGTGTCTCTCTCTATCAAGTAAATAAATAAAATCTTTAAAAAAAAAATAGTGATAATACCAAATGCTAGTAAGGAGGCAGAGAAACTGGATCACTCACACATTGCTGGTATCAGCTGAGGGTGGGGATAAAAATTTGGGAGCTGTCAACATATAGATGGCATTCAAACCGTACGTTAGATGAAATGACCAGGGACTTAAGTGCAGATAGGAAAGAGAGGAGGTCCAAAGACTAAGGTTTCTGGCATGCCAATGTTAAAAGTGTGGGAGATAAGATGACACAAGCAGAGGAATCTCAGAATGAAGAGACAGGAAGGAGGGAAGAGAAGCAAGAGAATGTGCTATCCTAGTGAAGAACTGTCTCAAAAAGGTAATGGAGATATTAATCTTGCTGGCTTGTTGTGAGGCTTAACCAAGATGAAAGCATTAACCCAGGGCCAGTCACATATTGGCGTTCAATTCAGTCTAGTTTGATTCTCTTTCAGTATATGCTTGCTAATTGGTACAATTAAGTTTTTTTTGTTGTTTCATTTTATTTTAATGTATGCTCTAACCAGATCTTTATGAGAAGAGCTAACAAAAAGAAACTCTCAATTTTGCTACTTATAAGTATAATTAATATGCAAGGGAAACGAACTAGACAATTTACCAAGAGAATAACAAACAATCTCTAATGCTTTTTCTTAGTTTACTCGTAAACTGTTAAATCTTGGGCTCAGAGGACATGATAGCTTCACTACTACGAGGAAAACCTAAACATCAATCAACCTTGTTTATTCATTCAAAATTAATACAGTAGACTAGAGAACCCAGGAATAGATGCACCCAAATATACCCAAATGATTTTTAACAAAGTGTCAAAAGCAATTCAACAGAAGGGGAAATGGCTTGGAGCAATTGGACATCAACAGGCAAAAAAAAAAAAAGGACCTCAATCTAAACCTCACACCTTACACAAAATTTAATTCAAAATGAATCATGGACTTAAATGTAAACAAATGTAAAACCATTAAAATTTTAGGGAAAAATCATAAGAGGAAATCTTCAGGATCTAGGGTTAGGTGAAGAGCACAACAAAAGAAAAAACTGATAAACCGGACTTCATCAAAATTAAAAATGTTTGCTATGTGAAAGACACTGTGAAGACAATGAAAAGGCAGCTATAAATTGAAAACTATTTATGAACCACATATCTGACCAAGGATTCATATTTATAATAAAACACTTTCAACAGTTTAAAAGAAAATTCCAATTAGATCAGGCATTTCACAAAAGAGGCAATTAGTACAAGAAAAGATGTCATCATCAGCCATTAAAGAAATGGCCCAGTCAGTTAAGCATCAGCTCTCGACTTTGGCTCAGGTCGTGATCTCAGGGTTGTGGGATCAAGCCCTGTGTAGGGCTCTGTGCTCAACAGGGAGTCTGCTTGGGATTCTTTCCCTCTGCCCCCCTCACCCCACTCATGCTCGCTCGCTCTCTCTTCTCTTCCAAATAAATAAGTCTTTTTTTAAAAAAAAAGAACTGTAGGGGCGCCTGGTTGGCTCAGTCATTAAGCGTCTGCCTTCGGCTCAGGTCATGATCCCGGGGTCCTGGGATCGAGCCCCGCATTGGGCTCCCTGCTCGGCAGGAAGCCTGATTCTCCCTCTCCCACTCCCCCTGCTTGTGTTCCTGCTCTCACTATCTC
>NW_025408984.1:0-16442 GCF_002201575.2 Neomonachus schauinslandi | reverse complement strand
AATACTTCAAGAGGAACTGGACTGCAATAAAGATTAAAAACAGAAGAGAACATGACTTTTTTTCACAGTCTATAAATCAGAATCCAAATAAAATTCACACACTACAACTGGTAAAAAAAAAAAAAAAAAAAAAAAAAAAAAAAAAAAAACAAAAAATGAAAAAAAAAAAAAAAAAAAAAAAAAAAAAAAGATATCATACATGTATGGTGTATTTTAATTTTTGAATAAAATAATAAAACATAAATTGAAGTTTGAAGTTTTTTATACTGAAAATAAGATTAACTGAATTACCATTCATTTATCTTTTAATAGTTCATATTCAGATAGATTATTAATAAAAATGAGTTTCATTTCAAATGGTAGAAGAAAAAGTGGATTGTGTTATAAGAATAAAGCCAAGTAAGAGCTACTTTCTGCTCTGGATCATCATGCAAATTCCCATGGTCAAGTTGGCCAGAAATAATTACAATGGGCTTTGTAATTATAAAATTAAAGCCAAAAATGTGGATTTCAATGGACAAAATGTTGTTTCCCTCAAAATGCATATGTTGAAACCCTAATCTCAAAGTGATGATATTTGGAGTTTTGGGGAGATAATTAACTCATGTGAGTAGAGCCCTCATGAATAAAATGCCAAAGAGCTACCAGCTCTCTTTCTCTGAAGTGAGGATGCAAGTGCGCAGTCTACAACCTAGGAAAGGTTCTCACCAGAACCCAACCATACTGGCACACTAATCTCAAATTTCCAGCCTCCAGAACTGTGAGAAATAAACTTTCATTGTGCATAAGCCACCCAGTCTATGGTATTTTATTATAGCAGCCTGAACTAAGACATAGTGACTCATTATACTAGAAGGCCAAGTTGCACCATCTTCAAATTGCTAAATCAATTCTTCCTTTTCATTGGCCACTCAAAGCAAGAGTTTGCTCAGTTTGTCAATCTGATTTTGCAAAAAACTTTCCTTTACAATTATCTAGTGACTTAATGATTCAGAGGTCAGTATATTATAATAGAATTTTTTGTTGATTGTGAACTTTTCCTGATTTAATTTGGTATTCCATCTTTTACAGAAACTTTATTATCATGTCACTGACTACTATGCAAAGATTTAATCCAAATATTTCTAACTAATAGAAGTTTTTATGAACCTTCAGGCCGATTTTTTCCCTTTAACTTATCTTTTTATCTTTAAGCCTTTTGCATAGTTAGAAAAAAAATTTTCAATAATCCTGCAGAGTTATGTTCTGGGTTACGGTGTGGTATTTACTAAATCATTTTGCTAGAAATTCTTAAAATTCATTTTATTCTTCAATGTCAATTTCATCACTAAGTTTACATTTAATTATGTCATCCAAATATTCCCTAGTTGGAACCACAGTTGAAATTTTCTTTTCTGGTGGTGAGGGTAATAATTGTTTAGATGCCTTGAAATTTCATAGCGCATCTGATTAAAAAATGGATAATGCGTTTATTTCCTATATGATCATAATGGAAACATTTTGAAAATTGGAAAAGACATAATTAAAATTGATCACTTAAGATATAATTGGATTTGAGTAACACTAGGAAAGCCTACCTATTGTTAATATAACATCATGAAATTCCCCCAACTGCTAAGGAAACCTTTTGTATCCTTGGAGCTGAAGTGATTTGCTGCATAGTTGGAAAGCAATATTTGGTTTTGCTTTTGCTTTAACCAATGTTCTGTTATCCCAATCTGCATTCATACCATTAGATGAGTCATATAACAATTTACTTATGCCAACCAGAAGAAGGGGGACAGAATTTATACCCTATCTGAAGGCCACAAACTTAAAAGAATATACGTTCTTTGCTTTGGGGGATCTGGAGCAATAATCTCCCAATTTAACAACAACAACAAAAACCTCTTTATAGGAATGAAGAATTTTTAAAAGTCAAGAAAATGAGGAAATCTGAAATTACAGTAAATTTTTAAAAAATAAATTTTGATCAATTGCTTAGAAATGCTTTCAGGTTTATTCATTTTCTATCCTATGTCTAAGGTAGTTAGATAACTACTTACGGGAAACTGCATTGAAACAAAATAAGTTGGGGATAGAAATAGTTGAAAATAACTTGAAAACTCTGGATGGCATTTAAATCAGCAGGTCCCAATGATCGGCGACTAAGGATTCTAAAAGCAATGGTGCCTGTTATTGCGAAGCTCTTTTGCTGCTATTTTGAGGAAGTTGCTCAGAGCAGAAGTGCCAGAAGTCTGAAATAGAGTTCAGTGCCCAATTTTACTAAAAGGATGGTCCTGGAAAATTGTAGACCTGTTAGCTTAACTTCAGTACCTGGGATGACAGTGGAAAAAGTCATTTGAAAATGCCTACAGGGGCGCAAAATGCTGAATAATGAGCGACATGGCTTCACAAAGAACAAATAACATCAGGCCCATTTTATTTCCCTCTCTACCAAATTGCTATCATTTATAGAAAGGGAGGAAAGGATTGTTATATGGATGCAAACACCATTTTAATGTTTGCATATTACAGAATCAGTCTTTTCTATATTTTTCTCTAAGGCTAATCTTAAGAGTAGGTAGTTATGGTGTTATTTCAGAGACTCTGGGAAGATTTTGCTGCCCTCCAAAGCAAGATATTAATACTGACTACTTTATTTCTTTGGCTTAAGCCTCTGTGACACTACTAATAAGCTGTGCTACTTTGAGAAAATTAAGAAACTTCTCTGAATTTGTTTCCATATCTGTGAAAATTGAAGATCTCTTACAGCTCTCTTGATCCCGTTACTGAAAATGAGTTACAAATTCAAGATAACACTTCAGACTGATGCATTAAATACAAGAAGTTTATCAAAAGGAAAGTGTAAAGTCATGCAAATACTGCGACACAAACACAAAGACATAGAAGTAAGAATTAAATTGGAAAAAGGCTTAAGAGGAAGACGATGATGAGACAAATAATAGGTAACATGATACAGTGCACCCGTGTGCTAGGAATTTATCAGAATTTTTACATAATAGCATTAAAAGAGACAAAATTAAAAAGAAAGTGACTTAAGACTATGGAAGGTACAACTTACAGAATTTGGGAATATGATGGTAGAATGTGATGACAAAAGTAAGCAATGTGTTAAACTCAGCAAGTAATATTCTGTCTGTGCTTAGCATTGACTAAATCCTTACTATGGCACAGGGAAACATGGTTAGTTGAGAATTCTGTATTTGGAAAAGAATGTAGGTGCTTACAGTTGTTTAGAAAAGTGCAAATAAAAAAGATGAAAGAGACCCAAGAGACTGGAAAGTTTAAAGCACCTTTTTCTTTAGGGCAGTGTGTATGCATAGACGCGGGCACACACACACACACACACACACACACAAACACACACAACAGAGAGAAAGAGAGAGAGAAGTATGTGCTTGCTTTAGAAAATAACCTGGGGCTGACTCAATAATAGGGAGAATGTTGACCAATTAATTCAGTAAATTAATGCAGTAAATATTTATTTCCTATCCAATGCTGCTTACTATTGTGCTAGAGAAAACCATGTGACATCATGTCTCATTACATTTTCACTAGGAAGACAAAATTAACATAGTCATTCTAAACAAAATGAGGCTATAAAAGATGCATTATAATCAAATCCCAAAATGAGTAGCTCAGACAATAAATAACATCAGTGTCTAGAAAACAAAAGAGATAAAGATGGGCCACACCACACATGTTTTTCTCAGAGCTTGGATTTCCCTTACTCTCCCTGTTCCTTGCACCTGGCTAATATCAGGTCTCTACACTGTTAGAATCTCTAGAAGGCTGTTTCTGAACTATGATCTCTCCCATCTCTACAACAATGCACCCATACACCTGAGTTATGTACCCATTCTGTCCCCTCAGCATCTTGAGCTTGCCTGTGGCTCAGTTCCTGCTCTGTGTTATAACTGCCTGTGTACTTGTCTGTGCACCCCAATAAAATGTGAGATCCTTGAAACCAAAGACCAGGGGCTGTTTATTACACTATCTGGTATCTACTACGTGGTTTAACATATATTAGGAAGGTAATAATATTTGAGGACAATGGGGAAGAGATGAACGCTGTATCAGTACCAAGTGCATTTCTTCCATCATAACATCTTGATAACAATAAATTGCCAACAGATTTCTTTCAAAATGCTCCAACTGACAAGTAAGACTGATGGATCAAACACGCAGTCATGACAAGTTTATGAGATCATTCATGATCATTTATGTACATTCTCTTCAAGTTTACCTCTTATCTCTCTTTTCTTTCCACTATGTTCCACAGTCACAAGGAACTACAGCTGACCCTTGAACAACATGGGCTTGAACTGCACAGATTCACTTATACACAGATTTTTTTTCAATAAATACAATATAGTACTGTAAACATATTTTCTCTTCCTTATGATTTTCTTCGTAACATTTTCTTTGCTCTAGCTCCCTTTATTATAAGAATACTGTATATAATACATATAACATACAAAATATGTATTAATCAGCTGTTTATGTTATTGATAAGGTTTCCAGTCAACAGTAGGCTATTAGTAGTTAAGTTTTTGGAGAGAAACTTATATGTTATATGTGGATTTTTGACTGTGTGGAGGGTCAGTGTCCCTAACCCCCAACACTGTTCAAGGTTCAACTGTACTTGTAGTTCTTTTCTTTAACAATTCTTTAAAACAAGTCTTTCTTTTTTTTTTTTTTAACAATTCACTCTCCAACCTTTCTTCTGGGTTGACTTTGTTGCCCTTACTCTGCTCCAGAGCATCCTCTACTGATCTCTTAATGAATTCTCTTAGGAGTTCCTTGACATAAGAGAGAGTATCTTATTCATTGCTTTATGAACAGTGCTTAGTGAGGGCTTGGCAGGAAATAAGTTTACCATAAATATTGGGATATTAAATAAATTAATGGATTTGGAAGATCTTATGGAGTAGTTAAATAAACCTAAAGAAAACTGATGTCTTACTATACATAGGGCCCCATTCTATGTACTTATATAGTAATTCATGAAATCATCTCAATGACATTATAAGTTACTACTATCCTCATTTTACAAATAAAGAAATCAAGGCACAGAAATCTAAGTAATTTGTTCAAGGTTATACACACCTGGCAAGTGTCAGAGAAAATATTATTAAGCACTATACATATTGTCTCTGTACTTAGGATCTATGCTGTCCATGAAAGATGGAGAGGCTTGAGAATGAAAGAATCAAGGCAGAAAATCATCCTTACAGAATCTTTATTATGAGGCATGACATGAGCTGAAGAACAGAACATGATGTACAAAAAATTGTTTCTAAAAAGACAATTAAGAGAATGATATAACTGATGTTGTTTTGAATGTTTATACTGAGAAGTAGTGGAAGATGGACTTGCATGGGTAAAGAGGAAGATTGTAGATGGGACTGAATGCCAAAATGTGAAGTTTAGACTAAACAAGAGGGGTAGGAATGCAGTAGGTTCTTGAGTAAACTAGTGACATGATAACTCTTGGGAATCTTAATATAAGGGGATCTGTACAGTCAAGAATGAGAACTGCCAGCCAGCTGGGGTTTTTAGGCCAATATTATTGTGGTAATTTTACCAATGTCCAAGGTCCAGCTCTTTTTTTTTAAATTTTATTATGTTATGTTAATCACGATACATCACATCTTTAGGTTTTGATGTAGTGTTCCATGATTCATTGTTTGTGTATAACACCCAGTGCTCCATTCAGTACGTGCCCTCAAGGTTCAGCTCTTATACCAAAAGGTTTAGAAAATCTTTGTGCTTCAAAGGTCATGATCTCAAGGTCATGAGATCGAGGCCCGCATTGGGCTCCACACTCAGCAGGTAGTTTGCTTGAGATTCTCCCTCTCTCTCTGCCCCTGCCCCCACTTACACACACACACACACACACTTTCTCTCTAAAATAAATAAAATATTAAAAAAGAAAATCTTTGTGCCCCAAAGTTTAAGGTTCTTGTGTGACTGACTCAAACAAAATGATCAATTAGCAAATATTTTTGAGCACCTACTCAACATCAGACTTCATATTGATTGAAGACATTGAAGAATGGTAATGGAAGATGGACAAGATTCTTATCTCCATGGAGTACAGTAAATATAATCTGAAAAAGATGATGTGTCTTACAAAAGTGGAAGAAGTGGTAGAAAAAATAAAAAGTGAGAGTCCCTTGCAGGTCTAAAAGGCCAAGAAAAAGTCTTGAAAGAGGTTACAAATAGGCGAAGAATTGAAGAATGACTAGAATGAAGGGTAAAAGAGAGAAGGACTCCAAGCAGAAAAAAATAACACATATAAAGGACTTGAGGTGGGAGAGATCATATCACGTTCAAAGAACTGAAAGATGTTCTCTATGACTGGATCAGAGAGGGAAAATTATTCAAGATGATAACAGAGAGGAAGACTAAAGCTAAATAACACAAGATCTTTTAAAATATTAAAAATTATTTTTATCTGTAATGTTATCAGAAATTATAGGAGGGTTTTAAGAATTCAGTGACTAGTTCATATGATTTGGCTTATTATTTTAAAAAACCCATTCAGGGGCACCTGGGTGGTTCAGTCAATTAAGCACCAGACTCTTGATTACAGCTCAAGTCATGAGATCAAGCCCTGCATGGAGATCCACACTCAGCAGGGAGTCTGCTTGAGATTCTCTCCCTTTCCCTCTCCTTCTCTCCCCTTCCCACTAAAATAAATAAATAAATAAATCTTTCCAAAAAACCCACTCAGACTTCTTCTTCCAATAGACTGGTCAACTAGATAAGTTGACTGGCTCTTATAATCATACCAATTAAAAGTGCTGAATTTTTCTTCCTACATGCATTGGTGAGGAAGTAAAAAATACACAGTAAAAAAAATATAAGTAAAGAAAACTAAGGAAAGGAGGAAACTGAAAAAGATGATCAAAGCACTGAAATAAAGTTATACAAAAGGGGGAATCTTCCAAATATGATGAACTTTAACTTCAGATTTCATGGCCTCATGGAGTTTAAGAGACAGGTCATAAATCTCAGGTTTCATTCAGGTTAGAGAATAATATAAGACCCCCACATAAATCTTGAACCCCAAAGGAATAAAGCCATTCTTATGGGTTTTATACATAAATTGGGATATTAAAATGTAAGCTCTGGGTTTACTTCTGGGAATGGATGAATAGAAGACATTAGACTAATCATCCTGAAAATAAAAAGCTACAAACTCTGGAAACACATATATTTTGGAAAGCCAACTACTTGAAGACATTGGCAAATGAACAAAGAATGAAGATAATAGAAGGAATTGATAGCTGGGTGGAGGAAATAGTAATGAGTGAGTTTCCCATTTTGTATGGCTTTTAGCCTGAGGATAAGTCCCAATTATAGCACTGGGAGACCAAAATGCAGATAGAAACCTGACACTTACTGGTTTGAACAACCAGAGAACAATGTCTGGGTCAGTCACAGCAGCTGGAAAGTGGAGGAAGGCTCAGAAAGAATAAAGTCATAGATAGGGAGTTCCAGTTATGTACACAGGGTCAGCCTAAATCTCTGGCTGACTTTTTTTATACTAATGGTTGCATAACTTGGTAAATTTATTAAAAGTCATTGAATTGTGAACATAAAACAACTAAATTTTATGATAGGTATGTTATATCTCAATAAAGTTTTTGTTTTGTTTTTTTAAAGCACTTCCACAGACTTGTGCTTCTGGCCATGACAAGTTAACTGGTTTTTTTTGTTTTTCAATTTTCTCCTTGATTATATTATATCAGTTATGGTAAAAGTTAATAGGAATACTCTGTCTGACTTTTGAATCATGTTTACATAGGACCAAGTTCAAGCAACCAAGCCAGAGCTAGAAAAACTTAACTAATATTTCTAAATTTGGGGTTTGAATTTAGACAAATTAGCTATTTGCCTAAAACAAAACAAAATCAGTACCCTTCAGAGAAAAGAAAATAGAATCCAGAGTCTCTATAATATATCAACTATTAAGTACAGGATGCAACAAAAACTTACTAGGGTATATGAAGAAACAGGTAAACAGAACCTTTACTAAAAAAAAAAAAAAAAAAAAAAAAAGAGGTAATCAAAGAATGCCAACCCTGACAAGCAGAAATTCAGATTATCAGAGAAATATTTTAAAACAGCTATTACAATTATACTCAAGGACATAAATAAAATAAAAATATGCTCATAATGTGTGAAATATAGGAAATCTCAGCCAAGAAGGGAAACTATTAAAAAGAATCAAATGGAAAATCTAAAACATAAAAATATAATAGCTGAAATAAAATTTCACTAGAGAGGCTTAATAGCAAGTTGAAGATAATTAAATTTGATAATTGAGTAAAAATAATCCAGCCTAGAGGAAGAGAGAGGAGATTGAAAAAAATAAATAAACCAGTTTATTCAGTGATCTTCAAGGAAGTGTATTGAGTGAAGATAGAAATAACTTCTCTTAGAGTTTATAATCATAAGCTTACCATATATGAGTTTTTAACAAGAATTTGCATTACCCGGCTGGTCCAAAAACAATTCATTCCTAGAATTAGTTTAAAGTTCTCTACAACAGGTTGTACTCCCAGATAACCCCATCAGAAGCAACCATAAACATTATCTCTGAATCCATGTTCATGCATGCCTCAAGAAAAGACAATGGATATATTTCTAAGAAAAAATCACTAAAACTACAAAACATGCAAAACAAAAGAAAACAAAATAAAAATTCAAAAAATAAGAGCAAGATACTATGAGCAGAAACAGAGACAGAAAATTGGACCTGCATTGTTTTCAGATATTGGAATTCCCAGGCTCAAATCATAAGTGTTGTATATTTGATATTTTTAAAGAAATTTCTTTTGAAAGTATTGAAAATGTGGTTATTGAATAAAAGACTACAAAAATTAGTCAAGTAGATTGGAAAAAATGAAAACAGAATCTATAATGAAATATAATGTTACAAAATAATGACTCAATAGACAGGAAAAATAAGAGACTTGACCCAGGTGAGGAGAGAATTAGTAAACTGGAATATAGATCTCAAGAGATTATTCAGATTTATAGTACGAAAAGGCAATAGGGAACAAGTGATATGGAGGATATAATTTTTACTTCTCTAGAGTAGAAAAGGAAGCCAGATTACAGTGGAATAGTAAATTCAGTGTGCTAAAAGAAGATGCATGGTAACCTAGGATTCCATAACTGGAAAAAGATTTTAATAAAGATATTTTCAAAAAACCAAAACTGAAAACACTTGCTAATGACTAAACCTAACTAAAGGGAATTCTGCAAAATATAGTTTGATAAAAGGCTGACAGGAGAGAGAAGTAAAATTTTAGACTAACAGAGAAATTATTAACTGTGAATAAATTTAAAAAGATGTTATGGTTCTCAGTTATGCATAAAAATCCCCCCCAAGCATGGTGACAGAATGTGGTGACATTTTGTCATGCTCATGGATTTAATAGGACAAGAATTTAAACAAGGTACTTTAGAGATGGCTTGTCTCTCTTCTGAGATAACTGGAGCTTCAACTTGAAAGACTTAAATGGCTAGGGTAACTTGAGTAATTGGGGACTGAAATCATCTGTAGTCACCTTCATTGACATGTCTGTTGTCAGAATTGTATGACTCAAAGGCCAGGCTCATCTGGGACTACCTTTCAAAGAGAATGCCTGTAGCTTCTCCATGTGTCATAGACTTTTCACAGCATGACAACTGGATTCTGAGAAGTGTCCCAAAAGGGAACAGCAGGAAAATGAGTATGCCAAGAGGCCAAGGGCAAAGCTGAAGACATTTAAAAGCTAAGCTGATGTGTCATAGAATGTTACTTTTACCACATACTGGTCAAGGAAGTTAGTAACGCTAGTCCATAATCAAAGGGCTGGTAAATAAACACCACCTCTTGACGGGACAGCAGCAAAATTACAATCTGCCGTGAACAATAAAAATGTCTTGTGAGGTTAAAAAACATGATAGAACAATAGTAAAAATAACAAAAGCACATATGTTGGGAAAAGGTTGACTGGCAGCAAAATAGAAAATCCTTGTTATTTTAGAATAAGATAAAAATATCACTTAAACTTAGAACCTGGTAAGTTATATATATACATGTTAAAATTTTTAATGTGACCACTAAAGGAAAAGAAACAGTGAATGTATCCCAAAATATGACAGAGGAAATTAAAAAACTGATAGAAAATAAGGCCAAATAGGGAGAAAAGATACAGAAAGAGGATATAAATGGAAGCACAAAGAAAGTGATAGGAACATCATATTAGTAACCACAATAAGGAGAAAAGGACAAAGATTTGAAAAGAGTATAATAAAACAAAATCCAACTACGTATTGTCTACAAGATATGTACCAAAAATATAGTTTAGAAGTAAAGAATGAAAAGCCCTACCAAGCAAATAAAGAAGGCTTGGGATGGCTATATTAATATCAGACAAAATAAATTTGAGTTTAAAAGGTTTTATTGGAGTCGAAAAGATCACCACATAATGATAAAATATTCACTTAAAGACAAAATTATAACAATTCTAACCTTCTAAATTTTTTTTTATAAAATAGTGAATAAAATTGATAAATGTTTGATAAGACTGATATAGGAAAAAAGACAAGATACTAAGAAATAATATTAGAAATGAGGAGGATATAAGATGAGATGTTGTCAATATTATAAGGATAAAATAGAGCTATTCTAAATATTCAAAGAAATAAAAGCCTAGAGGAAATACAAACATTCCTAGAATATAAAATTTACCAGTGCTGAAAGAACTGAATCTTATAAAAATGAAAAATATTGAACCAATTATTAAAAAATATTCCTATAAAATATTTCCAAACCTAAAACTTTCGACTGATAAGTTCTAATAAACATTTACAGAACATTTAATTGCAATCTTACACCAAACTTTCCTAGATAATGGCCCACTTGCTCACCAAAATCATTTTCTTTTTCTAAGCAGTTAGAAACTACATTTTCCCACCAGTTTGGATGTGAGAGCCATGTCATGGAAGAAGGCTTAGTTTTTGAAGGAAGATTGTGTTAGACCCAAACAGAATGTCACCTGAAGAAGCCATAAAGTTTTACTGGGTTAGTCCAATGAGTTTGACAGGCTAATTGTAAATGTATGTGGATGAGCAAAGGGCCATAGAAATTATTGACCAATAGAATTTAATACTAAAAAAATCAGCAAATCGAGGTATTTATGAATAAAAAAGTTAATACATTAAGACCAAGTTGGGTTTAACCTAGAAACCAGTTTCAGTTACCTATTGCTGTGCAAAAAATCTACTCCAAAACTTAGTGGCTTAACACAACATTTACTATTTTTGCATATGGTCTACAGGTCCACTAGGTGGTTTTTCTGCTCTGAACCAAGTTTAGCTGATCTCACCTGAACTCCTTCACATATCTGTGCCTGGCATATCTGTTGGAAGTTTGATGGCATAGGATGGTCTCAGCTGAGACTATTTGCCTCTGCTCCAGGAGGAATCTCATTCTTCAGCAAACTAGCTTGGGCTTGCTTTCATGGTGAAGGCTGAGGTCCAAGAGTGAGAAAGCCCAGTAATGAAAGAGAGTGAGTGGAAACACACAAAACCTATTGAGTCTTAGGTTTAGAATTGATATACTGTAACTTCTGCTACATCTATTGAACAAAGTAAGTAACAAGGCCAGTCCAGAATCAGAGTCATTAGGGACAAGAAAAACAGATGGCAAAGTATAGGGATACAGGGAAAGCATTAATTAGGGACATCAATGCTATCAATCATTTAGTATGACTTACCACCTTAACAGCTCAAAGGAGAAAAATCATATGATCAGCTCAATAGGGGGGGAAAAAAGATTTCATTAAATTAAGTATCTATTTGTAAAAACAACTCTCTGGAAACTAATAACACATAGGAAATGTTTATTTGATAAAGGGTATCTACAAAAACCTACAGAAAATATTATATCTCATGGTTTGACACTGGAAATTTTCCCTCTGAGATCAGGAATGAGATGGGAGTCTTCAATATTAGCACTTCTATCTAACATTGTACAGGAGACCATAGCTAGTATAAGATAGGCCCCCTTCCCAGTAGAAGATGCAAGAATTTGAAAGGAAAAAATTAAACTGTCATTGTTGTCAGATGATATGATTACCCACTTTAAAAGCCAAAAAAATCCACTATGAATTATTAAAATGAACAAAAGTTGAGCAAGTCTGCTAGATTTAAAAATTCAATACATAAAAAGTTGAATTTCTATACAGTAGCAACAAACAGAATGCATATATATATATTTAAATACTGTAAATAGCACAGAAATATTCATTTTCAAGGTACAAGTCTTACAAAAGATGTGCAAAGTCTTATGGAGAAAATTATAAAGCTTTATCTTAAAATATTAATAAGGGACCAAATAAAAAGGGAGCTATCCTTTGTTCTTAGACTAGAAGACTTAATATTTTAAAGGTGTCAATCAGTTCTCCACAAATTGATTTATAGATTCAATGCAATGACAGTATATGTCCCTAAAGTATTGTAATTGTTGTTGTTTGGGTGCTGAAACTGACAAGTTAATTCTAAACGTATGTGGAGGAGCAAAGGGCTAAGAATAGTCAAGATATTGCTGAAGAGGAACAACATATCTATTATTGTCATAAAAATACAATAAGGATTTTTGGTCTTAATTCAGGAATGGGTAAGTTAACCAAAATAGTAATACTGAGATTCCAAAGAAGACATACAGATGACCAACAGACATGAAAAGATGCTCAACATCACTAATCATCAGAGAAATGCAAATCAAGACCATAATGAGATATCACCTCATAGCTGTCAGAATGGCTAAAATAAAAAACACAAGAAACAAGTGTTGGTGAGGATGTGGAGAAAAAGGAATCCTTGTGCACTGTTGGGAATGCAAACTGGTGCAGCCACTGTGGAAAACAGTATGGAGATTCCTCAAAAAATTAAAAACAGAATTATTATATGATCCAGTAATTCCATTACTGAGTATTTACCCAAAGAATAAGAAAGCATTAATTTGAAAAGATATATGCACCCCTATGTTTATTGCAGCATTATTTACAATAGCCAAAATATGGAAGCAACCTGAGTTTTCATCCATAGATGAGTGGATAAAGAAGATGTGGTATATATATACAATGGAATAGTCCTCACCCTAAAAAAGAATGAAATCTTGCCATTTGCAATGACATGAATGGAGCTAGAGGATATAATGCTAAGTGAAATAATTCAGTCAGAGAAAGACAAATACCATATGAGTTCACTCATATGTGGAATTTAAGAAAAAACAAAGGAAAAAGAGACAAGCAAAAAAACCACTCTTAAATATAGAGAACAAATTGGTGGCTATCAGACGGGAGGTGGGTGGGGGAATGGACGAAATAGGTAAAGGGGATAAAAAAAAAAAAAGAACTAAGATCCTAGAAACAGACCCACCCATTAATGGAAATATTTTATCACAATCCTGTTCTAAAGATCAGTGAGAAAGAAAATCAGATTTCACCAAAAGTAGTGGAACCACTGATTAAGCATTTGGAAAACATGAATTAGACCTCTACGTAGCATGATATACCAAAATTAGTCCTAAAGTATAAAATATTCCTAATTCTAAACTACAAAACTGTTTAAAACAATACAGAAGATATCTTTTTTTTTTTAAAGATTTTATTTATTTATGTGAGACAGAGAATGAGAGAGAGAGAGCACATGAGAGGGGAGAGGGTCAGAGGGAGAACATGAGAGGGGAGAGGGTCAGAGGGAGAAGCAGGCTCCCTGATGAGCAGGGAGCCCGATGCGGGACTCGATCCCGGGACTCCAGGATCATGACCTGAGCCGAAAGCAGTCGCTTAACCAACGGAGCCACCCAGGCGCCCAATACAGAAGATATCTTTAGGACCATGTGGAAAATAGGTGTTTTTTGAACATGACACAAAATTTGCAAATCAAGTTAAAAATTAATAAATTCAGCCACATTAAAATTACAGACATTTGTTCAAAATATAACATAAAGAGAAAAAAGATAAGGCAGAGCAGAGAACGAAGCAAGATATTTGCAACATATATATGAAGAAATGCTTTTAGTCAAGAAAAAGACAAACATAGGAGAAAAAAATGGACAAGACTTTAACAGGCATCTTATGGAGAAAGAAACCCAAATGATGAATAAATATATGAAAATATATTTAATCTCCACAGTAATCTAAAGGTTGCTAAATATAAATATTATGAAGTAATATTTCATAATATCCAGATTGGTGAAATTAAGAAACCTATTACTACCAAGTGCTGACAAAAAAATATGGATCAATTGGAACTCAAACACTGCTGGTAGGTGTATAAACTGGCACAACAGCTTGGGAAAGCTATTTAAGATCCCCGTACCCTGCAATAAAACAATTCCTGTTTTAAGACTATACCCTAGAATAGAGCTTTCCTATCCTGAGATTCATGAATAAAATTTAAAGGTTATTTGATTGTTGAACACTACATCTGAGAGTAATGATGTACTATATGTTGGCTAATTGAATTTAAATAAAAAAAATAAAGGTCATGTGATTTTTAATGAAAAAAATTACTTTTTTATTTTCAGCAGTCCCTAAATGAAATTTAGCATTTCCTTTGTGTATGAATGTAGACAACAAACCACAATAGTATGCAGTACCCATGACTTTGTCACCAATGAAACAAAGATATGTTCATATCACATTACAGTTATGGCAGATAACTGGGTATAAATATTCTTTCTTTTTTAATTATAATTTTTTTTATTATGTTACGTTAGTCACCATACAGTACATCATTAATTTTTGATGTAGTGTTCCATGATTCATTGTTCTGGTATAACACCCAGTGCTCCATGCAATACGTGCCCTCCTTAATACCCATCACTGTGCTTACCCATTCCCCCACCCCCTTCCTCTCTAAAACCCTCAGTTTGATTCCTGGAGTCCATAGTCCCTCATGGTTCATCTCCCTCTCTGATTTCCTCCCCTTCATTTTTCCCTTCCTCCTCCTAATGTCCTCCATGCTATTCCTTATGTTCCACAAATAAGTGAAACCATATGATAATTATCTTTCTCTGTTTGACTTATTTCACTCAGCATAATCTCCTCCAGTTCCATCCATGTCGATGCAAATGTTGGGTATTCATCCTTTCTGATGGCCGAGTAATATTCCATCGTATATATGGACCACATTTTCTTTGTCCATTCATCTGTTGAAGGGCATCTTGGCTCCTTCCACAGTTAGGCTATTGTGGACATTGCTGCTATGAATATTGGGGTGCATGTGTCCCTTCTTTTCACTATCTCTGTATCTTTGGGGTAAATACCCAGTAGTGCAATTGCTGGGTCATAGAGTAGCTTTATTTTTAACATTGTAAGGAACCTCCACACTGTTTTCCAAAGTGGCTGTACCAACTTGCATTCCCACCAACAGTGTAAGAGGGTTCCCCTTTCTCCACAACCTCTCCAACATTTGTTGTTTCTTACCTTGTCCATTTTTGCCATTCTAACTGGTGTAAGGTGGTATCTCAATGTGGTTTTGATTTGAATTTCCCTGATGGCTAATGATGATAAACATTTTTTCATGTGTCTGTTAGCCATTTGTATGTCTTTTTTGGAGAAGTGTCTGTTCATGTCTTCTGCCCATTTTTTGACTTGAATATTTGTTTTTTGGGTGTTGAGTTTGAGAAGTTCTTTATAGATCTTGGATACCAGCCCTTTACCTGTGGTGTCATTTGCTAATATCTTCTCCCATTCTGTGGGTTGTCTCTTAGTTTTGTGGACTATTTCCTTTGCTGTGCAGAAGCTACAGAAGGTTTTTATCTTGATAAAGTCCTAGAAGTTCATTTTCGCTTTTGTTTCCCTTGCCTTTGGAGACATGTTTTGAAAGAAGTTGCTGTGGCCTGAGTATAAATATTCTTTACACTCATTGCTACTTCAAAATCAGATAAGTAATTAGACCAACCCCCAGGTCTTGTTATTTAATGCATTAGTAAAGATATTTAATACTATATAACAAATTCATTAACATTTTCATAACTGTGTTTCAATATAATGGTTTCTTTTGTAATTCTATGATTTGTTTTGTACATTTAAAAACTTATTCTGAGAAGGATTCCTGTAGGCTTCACCAGACTTCAAGAAAAGTCCTTGGTCCAGTTAAAAACTGTTCTAAAAAAGCTTTTACACATACATGGAAGAATGCACAAAGCAGGACTATTAAAAGAGAAAAAAAGTATTGATAACCCAAATATCCATCAACAGTAGGATGAATTAAAGTATTGTGGTATGTGGTATGTGATATGTGGTATATGAATATATACCACCATATAAATATATATGAATATTTTGCTACAGGGAAAATGAATGATTTACCAAAAAAAATGGATAAATGTCAAGTGAGTGAAAAATGGAAGTTGCAGA
>NW_025408983.1:0-16463 GCF_002201575.2 Neomonachus schauinslandi | reverse complement strand
GATAGGATAGGATAGAGTAGGATAGGGTAGGGTAGGATGGGATAGGATAGGACAGGGTAGGGTAGGATAAGACAGGGTAGGGTAAGATAAGGTAGGGTATGGTGGGATGGGATAGGACAGGATAAGATAGTGTAGGGTAGGATAAGGTAGGATAGTATAGGGTAGGTAGGATAGGACACTAACCTACAATCAGGCCCCACCCCTATGACCTCATTTAACCTTCATTACTTCCTTAGAGGCCCCATCTCCAAATATAGCCAAAATGAGTGTTAGGGTTTCAACATATGGATTTGGGGAGAACACATATAGTCCACTGTATAGACGGAATGATTGTATTCCCCCAAGATTCATATGTTGAAGCCCACCATAGTGGGCTCCCATTCAATGCACTTCCCTCAACTCCCATGCTCTGGGCACATCCTCCTTGGAGTCAGCCCTGTGCCCACAATGGCCTGTTTCTGGATGACATCTGTCCTACCTGCCTTTTCCCTTTGTTCTCCTGTCCCATGGCTCCCCCACTGAGCCTGCAGCAGGAATGTGGAGTGAACATTTAGGGTAAAAAGCCTGTCTCTCGACGAGCTATGTCCAATGATGAGCAGGTATCTGATCTCTCTGAGCCTGTAGAATGGAGATCACAGTATAAGGTTGTTATAATAGTCTCCCAAGCCCAGTGAATTTAAGCAAAGCCTTCTGAAACCTGTTTATGCCCTTAGCATGGGAAAGTGCTTTGTAGCATGCTAATATGTAGGGCTATTATTATTTTTATTCCTGTGCTTTTGGATTTCTGACCTTTTTTTCACCCATTTTTAAAAGTTATTCTTTCCCCTCATTTTGTAAAGGTGACAGTGCCTTTACCCTCATAATTCTACTACAGATTTTCTAGCATCTGTCATCTTTGGGGGATCCCATAAATTGTGTGACTATCAGACAAAATTAAAATGTTCTCCGGGGGACCCCTGAAGATCTTAAGTGGGTATGTGGTTAGAGCTGTCTGGGTCTGAGACAGTGTCCAGAACTGGGGAGCATGCTACATGATGTATCACCTGGGTGATACATGTATCATGTATCATGATGCATCTGCCTGGGTGATACCTTGGGAAGGAGGCAGAGCATACCACTGTGGTGTTCTGCTTGGAACTAGTCCTTCAAGGACCAGGGTCTCTTGAAAATGTGGTGGCCTCTGAGCTGGGATGGCTGATGGATTCTCCAGGAAGCCAGGGAAGATGAAGTTTCAGGTCCCTCTTGGCTGCCTCTTTCCACCCAAGTGCCTTGTCACGCCCTTGACCCTGGCTCAGGTCTTGATGGGGTTGCCATGACTAGGGATCCAGCAAGGAGAAGTTGCACTGGGAAAACCTGTAGCTCCTTCCAGTGACCAGATCCACAGAGCACTCCCTTCCTTGTACTGTTTAGTTATTGCTAGAATACTAGTTTGCTAAGGCTGCTGTAACAAAGTACCACAAACCGAGTGGCTTGAAACAGTTGAAATTAGTTTTCTCCCAGTCCCAGGGCTGGAATTTCAAGATCCAGGTGTCGGCAGGGCTAGTTCTTCTTGAGGATTCCTTCCCTGGCACGTGCACGGCCATCCTCTCCCTATGTCCTCATACGGTCATCCTTCTATGCATGGGTCTTGATCTCTTCTTATAAGGACACAAGTTATATTGGATTAAGACCCACCCTAATGACCTCATTTTACCTTAATTGCCTCTGTAAAGAGCCTCTACCCTAATGACTTCAACATATGAATTTTTGGGACATGACTCATCCCGTAACAGTTGTGTCCCTACGGAACAAGGGCTCCCAGAATCTTTCAACTGCCCACTGAGCCAACACACCCCACAGTGAGCTGTCACATGGGGACACCAGGCCAGAACTGGGTCAGGTGGTCACATTATATAACTACATGATCGGTCTAGTTTTGTGATGTTTGTTGCATTTATCACCTTTTTAAGTTTTGTGATTTTTCATGATCAATTTTCTTATCATAAATAAATATGCATGTTCCATCATAGTTTTTCCTAAAGAGGGTATTGAAAATTGAACAAGTTTCAGGCTTTGACAAACCTGTATCTGCCCCCACTGCTGGCTGTTCCTCTGCCTACAACTGGCTCCCCCCGAGATGTTTTCAGGGTGAAGGTTCGAAGAGAAAAAGTAAAACACACTATTCCTGTGAAAGCAATTTCCCCACAACCTGGCACAGAGTAAGTATCTGGTAAGTATTAGCTTCTTAGGTTGGTTATCCCGTGACAAATCTTAGGAACGGATAGTTTGCCTGCCAGATGAACCAGGAAGCACAGGCGGGGAAATGGAGAGCTCGGGAGGGGAAGGGTCAAACAAAGTGTGTGCTGATGAATGGCTTCTCCTGTAGGGCTCCATTCTGCAGAAGGACCTCTGGGAAACCTGGCCTCAGGACCGTCCCACAGATGCGTACTCGCTCAACTGCCATGGGTTGAGGGTTACTCCTGGGGTTCTAATGACCCCTTGCTCCTGTTCTCTGGACACTATCCATGGCTAGACTGTGCCTGCAGGGTGGGGTGTCAACAGCACCTGCTAAGGTCAGCTCCCTCATTCATAGGTCAGCCTCATATCCAGTTCAGGAGAACTGAGGGTGAAAAATTTGGTTAGCTGACCTTCTTGACATTCCCTCAGAAGCCCATGTATCTTAGAAGCCCACTTCAGATCCAGGAATTCTATTTAAGAATCTGTTTATGTCAGGGGTCAGCAACTTTTTCTGGAAGGAGCAAGATGGTAAATATTTTAGGTTTTGTGAACCAAGTGGTCTCTGTGGCAACTACTCACTCAGCATTGTAGCATGAACGCAGCCACACATGATTCAGAAATGAATGGATGTGGCTGTGTTTCAATAAATCTTTATTTATACAAACAGGGAGAGGGCTGGATTTATCCTGTGAGCCACAGTTGTTCGCCTCTGGTTTATGTATTTATCACATATTCCCTCACAAGGTAGTGAGTGCCAAACGTTTATCTGTTCTGCACCTTGGATTTTCCTATTTTAGGTTCCTCAAGCTTCAAGCAATTTGGTGATATGGTGAACAATCAACTTATGTTTGTTTATTTCAGATCCTACCCAGGAAATATATGGAGAAAATGTTAGACTTACCTTACGGTACTTCTTCTTAAGACAAAACAAATTCATTTTGAAGGGAAAACAGAATAAAAACAAAAAAACAAACCTTACTAAGACTCTTTGTACACGAGACTCTTCACCAGCCTCTGTGGATGCTCTGTGCCCATCATGGCCCCTCACGTCCCTGTTCTTATTCTCTCTGTGCCTCATTCTCTGTGTCACATCTTAAAAGGGGATAAGGACAAGGAGAAGCCAGCTGGCCATGCTTACATCACAACGTTGTTCTCAGGATAAAGCATCCAGTTCTCCCCACCCTCTTTCCAACATGCCACTGCCACCCCGTGAAAAGAACAAAAGATCGATACAGTAGGTGGGGGGCCAATGCTCCCTACCTCTTTAAGGACTGGGGCGGAAAAGCAGTGACATTACTGCTCTTCCTGCTCAGTCTTTCAACCCAACCTGCCCTTCTCCAAAGCTGGGGACATGGCAAGTCCGAAGGTGCTTCGAATGGTTGAAAAATGACCTCCCTCTGAGCTGGAAGGAAAAGGGTTGCCAGGGGAGTGGCAGGGTTGATGTATTACAAATTTTAGATAGGTCACACTTCATCTGTTCTGAGTTATCGGGGCTTCTCCCGTGATTTCTTACCCTGGCTAAGGCAAGAAAATACTCACCTTTTGCTGGAATAAAGACTTTCCCATAAATTTGGGCAATGCCGACCGCCTGGTCAGATCACAGCAAGACTGGGAGGCACTGTCATGCGGGTGGCCATCTCTCTGCTGGCTGTCCGGACGTCACGGAGATCCACCGCCCAGCAGGCTTGTAGCGGGAAGATGTGAAAGGCCCCTGGGAGAGGTGGCAGGAGATAACATGGTGCCCCAACATTTCTAAAATGAGCACTAGTGCCGGGTCTCCTCACCCCCTGGGACCCACGCCATCGGGATGCCAGCAAGCTGAGAAACCCTCCAAACGGTCTGCGTTGTGGCCAGCAGGTCTGAGCATGTTTTCTGGCAGAGCCCCAAGGTGGATTGCAGGATTTCCTCCAAGCCTATTCTGCAAGCACTCAACAAACAAAGGGTTCTATGGTCAAAAAAGAGAGAAACACTGCATTCTTATCTTGCCTGCTGCTGTTAACACTGCTGCGTGGACTGCCACACCTAGAACTCAAGCTCAGTGGCATCTACTGACCATTGTCCAGAGTCTGCCTGGCCTCAGCTGGGCTGGATCCCAAGCTGGCTGCGTCCTGGAATGATCCACAGGTCTTGCATCCTGCTTGGACTAGCAGCTACCCAAGGTGGTTTTTTTCTCGCAGTGAAAGAGGGCAAACCCTACTTGCTCGTGTCCTGGAATAGCTCATGGGCCAAAGCAAGTCACATGGCCACAGAAGGGACATGCGTGGGCAGCCACCACACTGACATAGGACCCTACTGCAGGGGAGTAAGAGCGGAGACCCGAATCCATTCGGCCCGAGGGTGGCAGCCCCTCTTCTGAGATGCACGATGCACAAAAGCATGACAAGGCTCTGAGCAGCCCCATGGTGGGAAAACTTGTTTCACAGAGCCCAGCGTTCCCCATAGTTTTAAACATATGTCCTGTATTCAGAGAACATCTTTTATAATCGTTGTAAGAAGCTTTCTGCAGAACACACGTTGAAAAGCACGGACATAATATAAATAATGTGGAATTTATAACCAGCAAGCGCAGTTCCATCAGAGCTCCATGGCCTCCTGGATGGTATAAAGCCACGCATCCTCCCTCATTCCCAGTCCCTCGAGTCTAAAAGGGGGATGCGATCCGTCCTGCCCACCTGCCAGGGATGTGAGGAGGACGGGGTGAGGTGACAGGTGAGAGAGACCCCAGCGTGTCTGTTACAGTGCAGCACACCAACGTCTGAACTAAGACGCGCGGGGTTGGACTGGCCCCAAGAACTCGCCAGGAAGAAAGCCAGCAAATGGGGTTGTTTCTATGCTTGGTTTCTGATCATTCTGTCCTGCCAACATTCCAACACATATGTCACAGGCTGTCACAGTATCTTTATAGGGTGTGTGACGCTCCACAAACATTTCAGACTGAGAAATGTGCACTGGGCAGCTAATCATTGAAGCTGTCCCCCTCTCAGCAAATAGCAGGGGGCTTTGGCTGTGGATTCCGGTCATTGTTTCTCAGTAAAAACCTCCACTGCCTGGATCTGCATGGGTCCAGAGCATCTTCACAGGAGGATTTTTCAGACTTTGTGTCCCAGATGAGGATCTGGGGACAAGGCGGCCACCCGAGCCAGCTCTTACTAAGGAAGGCTGCAGTCACAAACAACCCAAGTCTCATGGCTCGGAAAGCAGACCGGTTTCTCTCCCTTTCTGGGTCAGCACAGCTTTGTCTCCTGTGTCTTTTCCTTCCCTGATGGGTCCCCCTGGCACTAGGGCAGAGCAGGGCCAGCACTGGAAACCTGGGCGCCCCTGAAAGCGTCTTTGATAAGATAACCCCTGAATCTACTTGGATTCCCTCGGCCACATGTGTGACTTGGCCACAACCCATACCGGCACAGGGAAGATCACTCCTCTCTCAAGAGGGCGCAGGGGGTCACTGATGGGCAAGGGTGTGGGATCCTGCAGAAAGGAAGGGAGCAAGGGGTCTGCCAACACGCCCGAGGTGCAGTAAACCTAGTGCATCCCCTGAAAATAAAAAAGAAGATAAAGCTGGTCACCTTTTACCCTCAGGCTGTCTGGCTGCAGGGCAGAGACTTAAGTTGTCTGGCTAGGAAACCATCATTGTCCTACATGTGTGGGATCTGGACTTCACGGTAATCAGCTCAGACCTCCTCCTGCTGGGGGTCCTTACACACCCAAAAGCTGGAGGCCCCAGACTTGGGGATACAGGATTTCAAAGACTCCTTTTCCCTTTGCCAGGCCGGAGTGCGAGCTCAGCCCTCCGCAGAGGCCTCTCTCTGCACCGCCGACAGCTGAGTCTTGCGCCCATATGCTAGGAGGTCAGTGTGCTAAAGGAGCAGATCGAAATCGCTGCACCGCATTGAGCCGAGAGCACATCACCTGTGGACTCTACCAAAACGGGAGCACGCCTGACCGAGGGTGAAAGACAAATTTGAACCTAAGCCATCTGTAAGTGCCTTCAACCAAAGGGCTGGATTTTTTTCTCAAAATCATTAAGACTGTGACCACTGTGGACAGTTCAATTTGCTGACCGTAGCCCGATTGCCCTTTCTACAGGGAAACTTCCTACGTGCAAAAGCATAAGGTAATGAACCCAGCAGTTATCTTAAAACCCAGAATATCACCAATCTAGGTGAAATGCTCCGTGTGCCTGCTGGAAACCCGTACCCTGTCTCTGATGCCCCCGAGGGAGATGCCACTCTGGGTTCATCTGAGTGGTGCCTGCCTGCATGGGATTCTCCTGTGACTTGCTTGTTTCCAAGAAGGGACAGAATCTCAGTTGTTCTAATAGGTCCCCGCCTAGCAGGGTCTCTCTCTCTCTCTCTCTCTGTCTGTCTCTCGCTCACACACACACACATCCGTTCTCTCAAACACACTCGTGGACGACTGTGTGATTGGACACCAGAAGGAAAGATTGCTCTGCATTTAAATCTGAACCCCACCAAATGCAAGATGCGTCACTCTCAGCAAATCCCTGAAGCCCTCTGATCTGCAAGGAGGACACACTGGCCTTGTGGGGTTGGGGCCCAGAGAACAGATCCCTTGCCCTCGTCCTGGGGGCCGATGATTCCAGGACAGACCGCGAACCAGCGTGCAGAGGGGCCGCATTTCCTGCACACCTTCCTGGAGAATCAGAAGGTTGTTTTCTCAGAAGCACGTCCTCTTAAAGAGTAGGTTTCTCATCAGTCTAACGAACACTTCTAGAGCGAAGTACCGTCTATCATTTCAGCTCTGGCACAATAAATTAATTCAACGCCGAAACCTATAGCCAACTACTCTGGCTGTGTGCCGACCCCTGCCCCAGCCCTGGACACAGTGGCGAAGTCTCTCCCCTCGTGGAATGTTCTAGAGCGTGTGCAAGAGACTGAAATGCCTAAGAAACCAGTACAAGGGATCTCAGTGGCGATTAGGCACAGGTAAGAAAACAGCACAAGGGAGGAAGAGAGAACGGTGGCGGGGAAGGCCTGTCCATCAGTGACACTTTGAAACTCATCTACAAAACAAAGGAGTGAGCCAAGAACCTTCTAGGGGACAGAGCTGCAAGAGGAAGGAACAGAAAGAACAAAGGCTCAGAGGCTGGGCCATAGGAGGAGATGAAGCAAAGAAGAAGGCAGGGGTGACTCGTGTGGGTCTAGTAGGCCCCGGGAAGGTTTGGATATAATTCTGGGAGAATTAGAAACCTCTAGAAGCTGGGGAGTCTCATAAGGTCCCACCTTTAAAAGCAGGGCCCAAACCGCTTTGAGGGGAAGGTGTTCCCAGAGAGCCATGAGCAGGTGGGGGAATACTCAGTAAGGAGTCATGCAAGAGCCAGGTGGGAGGAGATGCCAGAGCCTTCCAGCACATTCCGCGGGGTAACAAAAACAGGAAAAGGGAACTGGAAGCCAGTGTCAAAGTCTTGTAACTACAGAGAGTGCATTCCCTGGAAGATAACACTCATGAGGGGTGGACTGGGGTCCTGCCAGCCCAGCTGCTGATGCCAAGCACCACCCCCTCCACCATCTTCAGCCCCCTTCAGGACTCGCACGGGAGCATGCAGATGCCAACCCCCCACACAGTGTGCCCGCACACAGCGTCCGGAGAGTGTGCACTGAACTGGCTTTAGGCCAGACAGTCTGCTCTGGGGATGTTCTTTCCAATCCCAGGCCAACCACATGGAAGCAGTTCCACACGGAGAGATCAAATATTTAAAAACCGAAGGAAGAAAGGAAGGAAAAGCAGACTTGATCAAAAGGACTCCATCTTCCAAGTTGACCCCTTCTGTAACTCTTTTGTTATTCATCTTTATGGATACAAAATTATCATCTGAAGGAAGAATGTTAATAAAACTGACATTTCCCCATCAGTCAACTTAACTCACAATATAACATTTTCCCGATCCAATTATGTTTGCCTGATGACTGACATCCAGTTGAACATTGTTGTTCATGTGGAAAAGTGCATTAAAAAGGCCCAGTGATGACTTATCACACCGAAAGCAGGGAAGCATGTCAGGGGAAGGTCTAGCAGGGGAGGCGCTCCTCATGAAACAGAGCCTGAGACAAGGACTGGACTCGGGCAGGAGAGAGGGGATGAGAAACCTGAAAGGGAGTGGAGGAAGTGACATGGAGTGGGTAGGTCTGAGCAGGAAGATAGAACGTGGCCTTGGCCTGACTCGGGGTCCACCTTTGTCCCTGTACCCATCAGTCCTGGAGAGGGTGTAACCTCCCTACGATGTGGCTTCCCACAGCAGAGGGCAGTTCTGCTGGGGAGGGGGCGTCTGAGAGACCCCTGGAACCATAGCACAGCCTGGGGACTCGTCCCTGGCCTGGGCAGGGGGACCCAGCAGGAGAAATAATGCTCCGGGACTCACGCTTGCACCAGCTTCGGGCAGATAGGAGCTGCTGGGGCTCTTCTGCAACCTGCCCAAGCCACGCTGTGTATCACCCTTTAATGAAATCAAGCAGTGGGGTCAAAAGCCCTCATTTTATGTCTTTTCTACTTTCCAGCCGCAGCAGCGATGTCCAGAAGAGGTTCCGTTGACCAAGTGCAGTCTACCTGACCAGGGGAAGGAGAAGCAAAAGGCAGCCCTGACCCGGGGCTCTGCTCTCTCAAAATGTTTGTTCTGGATGTCCCCAAGGGATTTTTGTCACCATCCGCTTGGGGTCAGTGACCAGACTTGTTCCAAATTGCTTTAAACAGAAAGAAAGAAATAATTTTTATTCCCTTGCTGAGATTGGAGAGAAGAAACTTTGTTTCAAAAAGATTTTTTTTAAACCCTCAAGGGGTCCTATTGGAAATAGCACAAAAAGACCATTTCTGGTGGGGACAGAAATGGTCTTTAAAAAAAAAAAAAAGTCTGTGGCTTGGGTGCATGTGGAAGGGTGGGGACAGGTGAAGAGATTTTACTAATTTCTTGAAAATCTTAAAAATAAAAAAAGTTTTCCCAGGCCATAAGGCAGAATGACCCCAAATCTTTGGAGGATGAAATTTTTGGCCAACTCAAAAAAAAAAAAAAAAAAAATCCTTCACATATTTGCACTGCTTGGTTTCCATGGGAACCTCAGAGGAACTCTATAATGCCTTGAGAACTTCTATTTTTATATTAACCCTTTATATCACACACACAAAGGAAACGTAGATGGGAGGGGGGGAGTAGGGAGGGAGCAGTTTAAGGATCCTTGCATCTCATTTCAAAACCGCAGAAGAACGGCAGCACGCTGACCTTTATCTGAAGACAGAAAGCAAACCGTGTGTGGCCTCCCCCTAGAAGCAGGGACTGGGAGAGAATAATGAATGTGTATATCACTCACTCTGCCTGCTCACATTTGTACTGTGACTGTGGACGCCTACCCCCGGACTGGCTGGCGTGCCAGGCGGGCACCTGCAGGGCCCCAGGCTGGGGCATTTGACGCTGACAGCAGCATTGTGAGATGGGAGCAAGTGGGCCATCATTCTGGGTGTGCACTCGGGTGCATCACTGGCCTGACGTCCCAGGGCCTGAACACGGCTGGAGGAGCCCGGAAGCCATCCAGACCTGGACCAAGAACCGCCTTTTAGGAAACGACGTTAGCCTCAGTCTACGCGGGGGCCTTGCCTATTGTAGATTCCTAGTGTTTACATTTGGGTTTCTTTCCTGTGCAAGAGGGACCAGTGGGTGTGATGTCATGGAGTTTCATTTACGTTCCTAAACCGTCCCAGTGCTGGGGGAGAAACCACCACCACCAGCACCACAAAAATAGCAACATGGGTGAGTAAATATGAGTGGGTTTTTTCAGGTCACATTTGCCCCCAAAATAAACCTATTTTAAAAATAATATGTGAATCAAACAGCAACAGGAAGCTGATGGAGCTAAATGTGAGCACCTGTTTTTCCTACACAAGAAACTAAAATAAACTCACTGTAATGAAAATCAAGTGCAAAGAAATGATTGCCTAATTAATTGAATGCTTAACTGATTAGCTGTGCTCCGTAAATGTCTCTGATGTCTTTTCCACTGACTGACAGTGCAGAAGAAAGACAGGAGGAGACATCCCCCCTGACCTGGCCCACCCGGGAGCCACCTGGAGTGGAATGCCAAGGCTGGTTGGCCAAGGGCTTGGCTCTGAAGGAGCAGCTCCCTAGCTCAGCTGCCCAGCACCTTGCGACTTGGCGGCCTACACCCCCAGCTCTGGCTTGGCCTTTCTTTGCTCCTTGGAGGAGGACGCACCTGGTGGGAGGAGGGCAACCAGGCAGCCTCAGGGTGATCTTCTGACAGATTGCTAGATTGCTGCGACCACAGGAGGTGCTATATACCTGTTGTGCTGGGCCCTCATTGCAGCTGTCGTTCCAAACATGCTTCATTGGCATCCTCTCCCCGATCACACTAAGCTCCATGAGGGCAGGAACCGAGCACGTCTGGTTCTCCCCACCATCCCAGATCGGGCACCTATTCAGAGGCTGGCACGTAAGAAGAACACAGTATTTAGGGGCGTCTGGGTGGCTTGGTCGTTGAGCATCTGCCTTCGGCTCAGGTCATGATCCCAGGGTCCTGGGATCGAGAGCCCATGTCGGGCTCCCTGCTCAGCGGGGAGTCTGCTTCTCCCTCTCCCTCTGCCTGCCGCTCCCCCTGCTTGTGCTCTCGCTCACTGTCAAATAAATAAATAACACCTTTAAAAAAAGATCTCTAAAAAAGAACACGGTAAATATTTGTTGAATGAGGTTAATGTTTAAGGAGAAGGGAGTAATAATATGTGGTTAGTTTTCTATCATTGAGATAAATTTCCACAAAACAGTGGTGCAAAGCAACACAGATTTATTCCCTGACAGTTGTGGAGGTCAGAAGTCTCACTGGACTGAAGTCAAGGTGCGGGCAGGGCTGGGCTCCTTTCTGGAAGCTCCAGGGGAGAATCCATCTCCTTGCCTTGGCTCATGGCACCTCCCTCCATCTTCAAGGACAGCAACAGTGAAGCAAGTCTGTCTCACACTGTCCAATGTCCTTCTGATTCCCTCGTCCACTTCCAAGGACCCTTGCAATGATATCAGACCCCCTTAGACCATCTAGGATGACCTCCCCATCTCAAGGCCCGCTCATCTGCAACCTTCATTCTCCTCTCCCTGGAAGGTCACATTCAGAGTTGCCAGGATTAAAACATAGGCAGGGGCTCTACAAATATCATCAGAAAAATAGAACTTTTTAGAAGAAAAAAGGAGACTCTATTGAGATGGTGCTTTGTTCATTTCTTCGCTGTCCACAGGACCAAGCAGAGGGAATATATAGGTGTTTGATTAACAAATGTTTGTGGAATAGATTCATATCCTACACCCAGCTATCAAGAAATGACCACCTGTTGTGTGCTGCTAATATAGCATAGTCAGTGGAATAGGAAGGAAGCACAAACTGGAGCTGCACCCCTATAATTAAATTTTAGACTCCTTGGTGATAGCAACCAAACACAGTAATCCTATCTGGCTGACATGTAGAGAGCACTTTCAAATCTGCAAAGTGGTTTTGTAAAACCTTCTCCCATCCCCACCCTGCAGGTGGTTATTACTGGTTCCGTCTTACAGAAGGAGAAATGCAAGTTCAAAGACATGGATTGACTCCGTCAAGATCTAATGGCCAGTAAATACCGGGGCCATGTCTTCCTGGTCCACATTGCAAGCACATCCCGTTCAGTAACAGTGTCTCACTCTGAACAAATAAGCCAATCTTCGGTCATGGGATACGGACTAAAAAGGCTGAAAGTAAGACCAGCTGTGTCCAGGAGTTAGAGAAAGGTCCAGGTGGGGCAGCTACAGGAGGGGACGATACCAGCAAAGGGACGTCTGTGCCCTGGAACTCAAAGGCACCCGACACTCTGACCCCGGCCTGCCGTTTCTGGGTGACTGCCCAGTACTCCCTCTGGACACTTTCACCCCCGCGTGCAGGACACACTCCTCGAGGCCCCGTTTGTCCTGAATTCCCAACATCACGCGGCGACAGGTGTGTTTGTGGGTCCACCCTGGACATAATTCTCCTGGTTTATTCCACTCACCGCTGACTATCTCTAAGAGGAGAGCGAGGGAAGGAGGGAGGGAGGAAGAGCGGGTAAGAAAAGAAATTGAGGACAGAACAGATTCTTAACAGTCCATGGGCTCTGCTGTTGGCTTTTCCTGTGACTGATTAGAAAAACCAGTCGACTTCTAAAGAAAAGCCTTTGAGAATCTTTCTTCACCTCCCTGTTTTCTCCGTGGCCCAGAATCTTCTTTTTTTTTTTTTTTTTTTTCACATTTTCTGAAAGAATTTTCATAAAGAACAGCAGGGTATAAAACCCCAAGAAATGAAAGTTGAACTGACTTGCCCTCACCTAACCTGAGTAATGTCTGAGATGGGGAATTTCCAATTACACACTCTTCCCGTCCCTTCCAGCGACTGAGCCACACTGTCGTTAACGGGGGACGGGAGAATACAAATTCTAACACGGTGGCAGGTATGGATCCAGCACGGAACTCGACCCAGACATTAGGCGTCCAGATGCATTGATTGTGAGGAGTAATAAAGAAAGTGAAGACATATATCTGCCCTTGAGAAATAATTTAGTTGGGGAAAAAGGTTCCCAGTGACCCATGAAATGAGTAGAGGCAATTAACGATTTATCCACCAGTGTGTAATTTTAACACACACTGCACACAGCAACATGGTGGGAAGAAAGAAAAACAAAGGGATTAACAGAACTCCCACGTTATCTGAGGCCAGTCAGCAAAGGTTTCACTGATACATTGATTGATTGGTTGATTGGTTGGTTGGTTGATTCAAACACATTAACTGCTGCAGGACAGGCTTGGTGTTAAGTCCAAGGATGACCAAGTGAAGAAGATGGAAAAGATTTCTGTTTGCATAGAGCACAAGGAATCACAAAAGTGTCATGAGCATCACGAATGAAAAGAACAGTTGGTATCAGGAGATAAAACAGCAGGTGACCTGCTCTGGGACGCCACCTCGTCGCCCTTGTGTATTTCTTTCCCAGTGGTTATCTCCACGGTCTCCTTTCTTGAGGTGTTTCTTGAATGTCGCCACACCCCCACCAGATGCACCTTCACTGAGGGCAGGTGGTTTTTCCCCATGTCCTCTACTGCATCCCTAGTTCCAACAAAGTTCCAAACACGTCATCCACACTCACAGTTATCTGCAGAATGAACAAAAGTGTGAATTATGAGACTCATACTAAATGAGAGGTCTTTTCAATCCAGTAGAGACTATACACAAACAGGAATGAAAAACTTTAAAGGCATGCAAATATTGATGACCATTGGCTGCTGTGGCTGTTTGGTCCAGCTTTGGCTGATGGCGGCATCCACGTTTCCTTCTCAATCAGCACCGTCACCTCTGTGTGGTCTCACATCATTCCATTTTTCATGCCGTTTTTATGGGGCAGGGCTTATGCTACATTAAAAATGAGATTAACCAACTGAATTTGTAGAAGGAGAAAAGTTTACCACTTCCTGCTTCAACACAAATTGTGTTGTATGTTATGGTCCTTGCGATCCCCCTTAAGTGCACAGAATAGATGTTCCGTTGTGGCTGAGCAGCTTCTGAGGATGCATGATGGCAGGGCTGCTGTACGCATCTCCCATTTCCTTTTTAAATCATGGGAAGAGTGCACTGAAACAAAACATCTTTTATTGCCTTGTGCACCAAAAGCACCGCAGGGAGTATTTACCAAGGGGCTTTAACACAAATATTTTCAGAGATTTCCTTGCGGTTGAGGTCCCAGACTCTTTGCATTTGAGTGGATGGGGCAATTGATCTATAAACTACTTGCTTTAATAATTACTTGCAATATCCTGGGTTTTCAAGATTTCATCTCTTTTTCCCTGCAAGATGTGATACCTTCAACAATCAAATCTCTTCTTGGCAACATGTTGGCTGTTAGCTGTGAAAAGTCAGTACAATTCCAAATGCAGGGTCGCTGACCTTACTGAGCTCCAGGACTTCATGAAGGAGATGCAGACAGACTCAGGGCAGGAGCCAGAAATGCCAAATACAATGCATTCTGATGTGGATCAGCCTAGGAAATGCTTTCTCTCTCTCTCTCTCTCTCTCACCTTGTTCTGCACATGCACACATGTATGTGTGTGCACAAGCATGCACATGTGCACAAAGGGATGCATTTGGATGAAGCCAGGTCTTGATAAGACCATCACCACTAACATCAGCTCCAACGTTTTCAATTGCTTGTCATGTCAGGCAGCAGCTACTAAGTGGAATTGGAGATGAGAATGTGTTGATTGTCTTTTCCCGAATAAGTAAGCCTGTGTCTGACCTAACTTCATTTAACATCCCATTAGGAAAGACGGCATCACCAGCCCATCCAAGGACAGACTCATTATCTCCCTCTGCAACGTATGCCTCACACACTGGCTGTGCTGGGGACCCAGTTTGCATTAAGCAGCTCTCCTTCTCCTGCAGCCTCCTCTCTAAACCCCGCAGATTCGGAGCCTGACTATGTGCCCCTGGTGGCCTTTGGTGAAGAAACGGACTGCACCCTGGTGCCTTCCACCACTGGAAGGCTCCCTTTCTGTACCCTCAAAGGAGGAGACTCATAGCCCCTAAAATACCTGAGATGGAGAAACAGACTGCGTCATTCACTGAATGAGCTCCTCCACTGTGGCGGATGTAGGGCTGGACTTCCAGGCAACTTTGCATCTCAGTTCAAACTTCAACTGTTCTCCTTGCTCCAACACAGCAGAAGTTAATTAAGTATATGTTTTAAGTATCAATGCTTGAATAGAAAATAAAGCTCTCTGTGGACCTGAAACAGAAACGGTGGAGGAGAGGAATCAAAGCTGGGGGCATGTCTGGCTCTGGGGCCAAAAGTCCATCAGAAGTGGGAGGGGTTTGACTCCTGAGGCCAGTAGGGACCCAGGCAACCCCATGTGGTGGGAGACTCCAGATAGGTTTACACATGAAACCAGGAGCAAATGGAGGGATGCTAGGGAGAGCTGGGGAGCAGAGCGGCCACATGGCTGATGTGCCATTGACCCGTGGCCATATCTGTGCTCTCCCCAGCATCACCCTGGGCTGGGAGCTGGGATTCTCTAATGCAGCACTGGTCTGGACCAGGACTCTCAGGAGCAGAGGAAAAACAACTGCAAAACCACGAAACAGTGTTAGGTGGAAGAGAGTGAGACTCCCACACTCTCAGCACAAGGTTCTCCAGAACACTTGATGTCACACTAACTGTGACAGCCAGAACACTGCAAAATCAGTTAAGGCATTCACCACTGGTGAAAGGCAAACATTAGAAAAACCCCAAAACATGACTCTAGAGTACTTTTAAGAGCCTCAAAGAGATTAAGAAAGGAATAATATACAAGAAGGTAACAAAATAATAGGAATCAGATATGAATTAATAACAGACCATTTTTTTAAAAAATCCCAACTAAAGATCCTAGGAGTGAAAAATATAGACATTGGAATTCTTTCAATATGGACCTGTCATAGAAAGCGTATGCACGGTGAAGCTCATTCCGAATGCAGCACAAAGTAGAGAGAGATTAAGACAAGTGGAAGACACACTAAAGGATGTAGAAGAGAAACTGAGATTGCAACATGCATGAAGGAGAAAATGGTGGGTGGCAAAGAAACCATATTTGAAGAATGCATGGCTAGAAATTTTCACAATGTGATGAAAAAGTACGAGCTTTCAGCTAATTAGCCACACTAAGTGCTAATCAGGGTAAACATAAGTAAACCATAATGAAACTGTTACAGAATATGAAGGGGAAAGAAAGTATTGGAAGCTAAGAAAACACATGTGTTACACATGTGATTACAAAAGAATGGTAATTAGACTGACAGCAAATGTCTCCTTAGCAACAACAGATGCTAGAAGATGAAGAATAAACAGCCTCCAAGGGTGAAGGGTGCATAGCATTCAACGTGCCCTCCGAAGCTGCTGTTCCAGACTGAAGGCAAAGGAGGCCCAGATACTATCACAGTGTGAAATGAGAAACAAGATTTACCACCCAGATCCTCACAGAGAAAACTACTAAAGGAGATACTTCAGCAAGAAGAAAAGTGAACTAAAGGAGGGTGGCCTGTTGAAGACTGCACTGAGCAAAGAAACTGATAAAAAAATATTTCAGTGAATCTATTTAACCTCTAATTCGAATTTTTTAATCTAAGAATATTGAATTAAACTTCCATACAACAATGTAAGGTGTGTGTGGGGGGGGTGCAATTGGAGAAGAAAAAAACACCAAATAACCTTGACTT
>NW_025408982.1:0-16464 GCF_002201575.2 Neomonachus schauinslandi | reverse complement strand
GATAGGATAGGATAGAGTAGGATAGGGTAGGGTAGGATGGGATAGGATAGGACAGGGTAGGGTAGGATAAGACAGGGTAGGGTAAGATAAGGTAGGGTATGGTGGGATGGGATAGGACAGGATAAGATAGTGTAGGGTAGGATAAGGTAGGATAGTATAGGGTAGGTAGGATAGGACACTAACCTACAATCAGGCCCCACCCCTATGACCTCATTTAACCTTCATTACTTCCTTAGAGGCCCCATCTCCAAATATAGCCAAAATGAGTGTTAGGGTTTCAACATATGGATTTGGGGAGAACACATATAGTCCACTGTATAGACGGAATGATTGTATTCCCCCAAGATTCATATGTTGAAGCCCACCATAGTGGGCTCCCATTCAATGCACTTCCCTCAACTCCCATGCTCTGGGCACATCCTCCTTGGAGTCAGCCCTGTGCCCACAATGGCCTGTTTCTGGATGACATCTGTCCTACCTGCCTTTTCCCTTTGTTCTCCTGTCCCATGGCTCCCCCACTGAGCCTGCAGCAGGAATGTGGAGTGAACATTTAGGGTAAAAAGCCTGTCTCTCGACGAGCTATGTCCAATGATGAGCAGGTATCTGATCTCTCTGAGCCTGTAGAATGGAGATCACAGTATAAGGTTGTTATAATAGTCTCCCAAGCCCAGTGAATTTAAGCAAAGCCTTCTGAAACCTGTTTATGCCCTTAGCATGGGAAAGTGCTTTGTAGCATGCTAATATGTAGGGCTATTATTATTTTTATTCCTGTGCTTTTGGATTTCTGACCTTTTTTTCACCCATTTTTAAAAGTTATTCTTTCCCCTCATTTTGTAAAGGTGACAGTGCCTTTACCCTCATAATTCTACTACAGATTTTCTAGCATCTGTCATCTTTGGGGGATCCCATAAATTGTGTGACTATCAGACAAAATTAAAATGTTCTCCGGGGGACCCCTGAAGATCTTAAGTGGGTATGTGGTTAGAGCTGTCTGGGTCTGAGACAGTGTCCAGAACTGGGGAGCATGCTACATGATGTATCACCTGGGTGATACATGTATCATGTATCATGATGCATCTGCCTGGGTGATACCTTGGGAAGGAGGCAGAGCATACCACTGTGGTGTTCTGCTTGGAACTAGTCCTTCAAGGACCAGGGTCTCTTGAAAATGTGGTGGCCTCTGAGCTGGGATGGCTGATGGATTCTCCAGGAAGCCAGGGAAGATGAAGTTTCAGGTCCCTCTTGGCTGCCTCTTTCCACCCAAGTGCCTTGTCACGCCCTTGACCCTGGCTCAGGTCTTGATGGGGTTGCCATGACTAGGGATCCAGCAAGGAGAAGTTGCACTGGGAAAACCTGTAGCTCCTTCCAGTGACCAGATCCACAGAGCACTCCCTTCCTTGTACTGTTTAGTTATTGCTAGAATACTAGTTTGCTAAGGCTGCTGTAACAAAGTACCACAAACCGAGTGGCTTGAAACAGTTGAAATTAGTTTTCTCCCAGTCCCAGGGCTGGAATTTCAAGATCCAGGTGTCGGCAGGGCTAGTTCTTCTTGAGGATTCCTTCCCTGGCACGTGCACGGCCATCCTCTCCCTATGTCCTCATACGGTCATCCTTCTATGCATGGGTCTTGATCTCTTCTTATAAGGACACAAGTTATATTGGATTAAGACCCACCCTAATGACCTCATTTTACCTTAATTGCCTCTGTAAAGAGCCTCTACCCTAATGACTTCAACATATGAATTTTTGGGACATGACTCATCCCGTAACAGTTGTGTCCCTACGGAACAAGGGCTCCCAGAATCTTTCAACTGCCCACTGAGCCAACACACCCCACAGTGAGCTGTCACATGGGGACACCAGGCCAGAACTGGGTCAGGTGGTCACATTATATAACTACATGATCGGTCTAGTTTTGTGATGTTTGTTGCATTTATCACCTTTTTAAGTTTTGTGATTTTTCATGATCAATTTTCTTATCATAAATAAATATGCATGTTCCATCATAGTTTTTCCTAAAGAGGGTATTGAAAATTGAACAAGTTTCAGGCTTTGACAAACCTGTATCTGCCCCCACTGCTGGCTGTTCCTCTGCCTACAACTGGCTCCCCCCGAGATGTTTTCAGGGTGAAGGTTCGAAGAGAAAAAGTAAAACACACTATTCCTGTGAAAGCAATTTCCCCACAACCTGGCACAGAGTAAGTATCTGGTAAGTATTAGCTTCTTAGGTTGGTTATCCCGTGACAAATCTTAGGAACGGATAGTTTGCCTGCCAGATGAACCAGGAAGCACAGGCGGGGAAATGGAGAGCTCGGGAGGGGAAGGGTCAAACAAAGTGTGTGCTGATGAATGGCTTCTCCTGTAGGGCTCCATTCTGCAGAAGGACCTCTGGGAAACCTGGCCTCAGGACCGTCCCACAGATGCGTACTCGCTCAACTGCCATGGGTTGAGGGTTACTCCTGGGGTTCTAATGACCCCTTGCTCCTGTTCTCTGGACACTATCCATGGCTAGACTGTGCCTGCAGGGTGGGGTGTCAACAGCACCTGCTAAGGTCAGCTCCCTCATTCATAGGTCAGCCTCATATCCAGTTCAGGAGAACTGAGGGTGAAAAATTTGGTTAGCTGACCTTCTTGACATTCCCTCAGAAGCCCATGTATCTTAGAAGCCCACTTCAGATCCAGGAATTCTATTTAAGAATCTGTTTATGTCAGGGGTCAGCAACTTTTTCTGGAAGGAGCAAGATGGTAAATATTTTAGGTTTTGTGAACCAAGTGGTCTCTGTGGCAACTACTCACTCAGCATTGTAGCATGAACGCAGCCACACATGATTCAGAAATGAATGGATGTGGCTGTGTTTCAATAAATCTTTATTTATACAAACAGGGAGAGGGCTGGATTTATCCTGTGAGCCACAGTTGTTCGCCTCTGGTTTATGTATTTATCACATATTCCCTCACAAGGTAGTGAGTGCCAAACGTTTATCTGTTCTGCACCTTGGATTTTCCTATTTTAGGTTCCTCAAGCTTCAAGCAATTTGGTGATATGGTGAACAATCAACTTATGTTTGTTTATTTCAGATCCTACCCAGGAAATATATGGAGAAAATGTTAGACTTACCTTACGGTACTTCTTCTTAAGACAAAACAAATTCATTTTGAAGGGAAAACAGAATAAAAACAAAAAAACAAACCTTACTAAGACTCTTTGTACACGAGACTCTTCACCAGCCTCTGTGGATGCTCTGTGCCCATCATGGCCCCTCACGTCCCTGTTCTTATTCTCTCTGTGCCTCATTCTCTGTGTCACATCTTAAAAGGGGATAAGGACAAGGAGAAGCCAGCTGGCCATGCTTACATCACAACGTTGTTCTCAGGATAAAGCATCCAGTTCTCCCCACCCTCTTTCCAACATGCCACTGCCACCCCGTGAAAAGAACAAAAGATCGATACAGTAGGTGGGGGGCCAATGCTCCCTACCTCTTTAAGGACTGGGGCGGAAAAGCAGTGACATTACTGCTCTTCCTGCTCAGTCTTTCAACCCAACCTGCCCTTCTCCAAAGCTGGGGACATGGCAAGTCCGAAGGTGCTTCGAATGGTTGAAAAATGACCTCCCTCTGAGCTGGAAGGAAAAGGGTTGCCAGGGGAGTGGCAGGGTTGATGTATTACAAATTTTAGATAGGTCACACTTCATCTGTTCTGAGTTATCGGGGCTTCTCCCGTGATTTCTTACCCTGGCTAAGGCAAGAAAATACTCACCTTTTGCTGGAATAAAGACTTTCCCATAAATTTGGGCAATGCCGACCGCCTGGTCAGATCACAGCAAGACTGGGAGGCACTGTCATGCGGGTGGCCATCTCTCTGCTGGCTGTCCGGACGTCACGGAGATCCACCGCCCAGCAGGCTTGTAGCGGGAAGATGTGAAAGGCCCCTGGGAGAGGTGGCAGGAGATAACATGGTGCCCCAACATTTCTAAAATGAGCACTAGTGCCGGGTCTCCTCACCCCCTGGGACCCACGCCATCGGGATGCCAGCAAGCTGAGAAACCCTCCAAACGGTCTGCGTTGTGGCCAGCAGGTCTGAGCATGTTTTCTGGCAGAGCCCCAAGGTGGATTGCAGGATTTCCTCCAAGCCTATTCTGCAAGCACTCAACAAACAAAGGGTTCTATGGTCAAAAAAGAGAGAAACACTGCATTCTTATCTTGCCTGCTGCTGTTAACACTGCTGCGTGGACTGCCACACCTAGAACTCAAGCTCAGTGGCATCTACTGACCATTGTCCAGAGTCTGCCTGGCCTCAGCTGGGCTGGATCCCAAGCTGGCTGCGTCCTGGAATGATCCACAGGTCTTGCATCCTGCTTGGACTAGCAGCTACCCAAGGTGGTTTTTTTCTCGCAGTGAAAGAGGGCAAACCCTACTTGCTCGTGTCCTGGAATAGCTCATGGGCCAAAGCAAGTCACATGGCCACAGAAGGGACATGCGTGGGCAGCCACCACACTGACATAGGACCCTACTGCAGGGGAGTAAGAGCGGAGACCCGAATCCATTCGGCCCGAGGGTGGCAGCCCCTCTTCTGAGATGCACGATGCACAAAAGCATGACAAGGCTCTGAGCAGCCCCATGGTGGGAAAACTTGTTTCACAGAGCCCAGCGTTCCCCATAGTTTTAAACATATGTCCTGTATTCAGAGAACATCTTTTATAATCGTTGTAAGAAGCTTTCTGCAGAACACACGTTGAAAAGCACGGACATAATATAAATAATGTGGAATTTATAACCAGCAAGCGCAGTTCCATCAGAGCTCCATGGCCTCCTGGATGGTATAAAGCCACGCATCCTCCCTCATTCCCAGTCCCTCGAGTCTAAAAGGGGGATGCGATCCGTCCTGCCCACCTGCCAGGGATGTGAGGAGGACGGGGTGAGGTGACAGGTGAGAGAGACCCCAGCGTGTCTGTTACAGTGCAGCACACCAACGTCTGAACTAAGACGCGCGGGGTTGGACTGGCCCCAAGAACTCGCCAGGAAGAAAGCCAGCAAATGGGGTTGTTTCTATGCTTGGTTTCTGATCATTCTGTCCTGCCAACATTCCAACACATATGTCACAGGCTGTCACAGTATCTTTATAGGGTGTGTGACGCTCCACAAACATTTCAGACTGAGAAATGTGCACTGGGCAGCTAATCATTGAAGCTGTCCCCCTCTCAGCAAATAGCAGGGGGCTTTGGCTGTGGATTCCGGTCATTGTTTCTCAGTAAAAACCTCCACTGCCTGGATCTGCATGGGTCCAGAGCATCTTCACAGGAGGATTTTTCAGACTTTGTGTCCCAGATGAGGATCTGGGGACAAGGCGGCCACCCGAGCCAGCTCTTACTAAGGAAGGCTGCAGTCACAAACAACCCAAGTCTCATGGCTCGGAAAGCAGACCGGTTTCTCTCCCTTTCTGGGTCAGCACAGCTTTGTCTCCTGTGTCTTTTCCTTCCCTGATGGGTCCCCCTGGCACTAGGGCAGAGCAGGGCCAGCACTGGAAACCTGGGCGCCCCTGAAAGCGTCTTTGATAAGATAACCCCTGAATCTACTTGGATTCCCTCGGCCACATGTGTGACTTGGCCACAACCCATACCGGCACAGGGAAGATCACTCCTCTCTCAAGAGGGCGCAGGGGGTCACTGATGGGCAAGGGTGTGGGATCCTGCAGAAAGGAAGGGAGCAAGGGGTCTGCCAACACGCCCGAGGTGCAGTAAACCTAGTGCATCCCCTGAAAATAAAAAAGAAGATAAAGCTGGTCACCTTTTACCCTCAGGCTGTCTGGCTGCAGGGCAGAGACTTAAGTTGTCTGGCTAGGAAACCATCATTGTCCTACATGTGTGGGATCTGGACTTCACGGTAATCAGCTCAGACCTCCTCCTGCTGGGGGTCCTTACACACCCAAAAGCTGGAGGCCCCAGACTTGGGGATACAGGATTTCAAAGACTCCTTTTCCCTTTGCCAGGCCGGAGTGCGAGCTCAGCCCTCCGCAGAGGCCTCTCTCTGCACCGCCGACAGCTGAGTCTTGCGCCCATATGCTAGGAGGTCAGTGTGCTAAAGGAGCAGATCGAAATCGCTGCACCGCATTGAGCCGAGAGCACATCACCTGTGGACTCTACCAAAACGGGAGCACGCCTGACCGAGGGTGAAAGACAAATTTGAACCTAAGCCATCTGTAAGTGCCTTCAACCAAAGGGCTGGATTTTTTTCTCAAAATCATTAAGACTGTGACCACTGTGGACAGTTCAATTTGCTGACCGTAGCCCGATTGCCCTTTCTACAGGGAAACTTCCTACGTGCAAAAGCATAAGGTAATGAACCCAGCAGTTATCTTAAAACCCAGAATATCACCAATCTAGGTGAAATGCTCCGTGTGCCTGCTGGAAACCCGTACCCTGTCTCTGATGCCCCCGAGGGAGATGCCACTCTGGGTTCATCTGAGTGGTGCCTGCCTGCATGGGATTCTCCTGTGACTTGCTTGTTTCCAAGAAGGGACAGAATCTCAGTTGTTCTAATAGGTCCCCGCCTAGCAGGGTCTCTCTCTCTCTCTCTCTCTGTCTGTCTCTCGCTCACACACACACACATCCGTTCTCTCAAACACACTCGTGGACGACTGTGTGATTGGACACCAGAAGGAAAGATTGCTCTGCATTTAAATCTGAACCCCACCAAATGCAAGATGCGTCACTCTCAGCAAATCCCTGAAGCCCTCTGATCTGCAAGGAGGACACACTGGCCTTGTGGGGTTGGGGCCCAGAGAACAGATCCCTTGCCCTCGTCCTGGGGGCCGATGATTCCAGGACAGACCGCGAACCAGCGTGCAGAGGGGCCGCATTTCCTGCACACCTTCCTGGAGAATCAGAAGGTTGTTTTCTCAGAAGCACGTCCTCTTAAAGAGTAGGTTTCTCATCAGTCTAACGAACACTTCTAGAGCGAAGTACCGTCTATCATTTCAGCTCTGGCACAATAAATTAATTCAACGCCGAAACCTATAGCCAACTACTCTGGCTGTGTGCCGACCCCTGCCCCAGCCCTGGACACAGTGGCGAAGTCTCTCCCCTCGTGGAATGTTCTAGAGCGTGTGCAAGAGACTGAAATGCCTAAGAAACCAGTACAAGGGATCTCAGTGGCGATTAGGCACAGGTAAGAAAACAGCACAAGGGAGGAAGAGAGAACGGTGGCGGGGAAGGCCTGTCCATCAGTGACACTTTGAAACTCATCTACAAAACAAAGGAGTGAGCCAAGAACCTTCTAGGGGACAGAGCTGCAAGAGGAAGGAACAGAAAGAACAAAGGCTCAGAGGCTGGGCCATAGGAGGAGATGAAGCAAAGAAGAAGGCAGGGGTGACTCGTGTGGGTCTAGTAGGCCCCGGGAAGGTTTGGATATAATTCTGGGAGAATTAGAAACCTCTAGAAGCTGGGGAGTCTCATAAGGTCCCACCTTTAAAAGCAGGGCCCAAACCGCTTTGAGGGGAAGGTGTTCCCAGAGAGCCATGAGCAGGTGGGGGAATACTCAGTAAGGAGTCATGCAAGAGCCAGGTGGGAGGAGATGCCAGAGCCTTCCAGCACATTCCGCGGGGTAACAAAAACAGGAAAAGGGAACTGGAAGCCAGTGTCAAAGTCTTGTAACTACAGAGAGTGCATTCCCTGGAAGATAACACTCATGAGGGGTGGACTGGGGTCCTGCCAGCCCAGCTGCTGATGCCAAGCACCACCCCCTCCACCATCTTCAGCCCCCTTCAGGACTCGCACGGGAGCATGCAGATGCCAACCCCCCACACAGTGTGCCCGCACACAGCGTCCGGAGAGTGTGCACTGAACTGGCTTTAGGCCAGACAGTCTGCTCTGGGGATGTTCTTTCCAATCCCAGGCCAACCACATGGAAGCAGTTCCACACGGAGAGATCAAATATTTAAAAACCGAAGGAAGAAAGGAAGGAAAAGCAGACTTGATCAAAAGGACTCCATCTTCCAAGTTGACCCCTTCTGTAACTCTTTTGTTATTCATCTTTATGGATACAAAATTATCATCTGAAGGAAGAATGTTAATAAAACTGACATTTCCCCATCAGTCAACTTAACTCACAATATAACATTTTCCCGATCCAATTATGTTTGCCTGATGACTGACATCCAGTTGAACATTGTTGTTCATGTGGAAAAGTGCATTAAAAAGGCCCAGTGATGACTTATCACACCGAAAGCAGGGAAGCATGTCAGGGGAAGGTCTAGCAGGGGAGGCGCTCCTCATGAAACAGAGCCTGAGACAAGGACTGGACTCGGGCAGGAGAGAGGGGATGAGAAACCTGAAAGGGAGTGGAGGAAGTGACATGGAGTGGGTAGGTCTGAGCAGGAAGATAGAACGTGGCCTTGGCCTGACTCGGGGTCCACCTTTGTCCCTGTACCCATCAGTCCTGGAGAGGGTGTAACCTCCCTACGATGTGGCTTCCCACAGCAGAGGGCAGTTCTGCTGGGGAGGGGGCGTCTGAGAGACCCCTGGAACCATAGCACAGCCTGGGGACTCGTCCCTGGCCTGGGCAGGGGGACCCAGCAGGAGAAATAATGCTCCGGGACTCACGCTTGCACCAGCTTCGGGCAGATAGGAGCTGCTGGGGCTCTTCTGCAACCTGCCCAAGCCACGCTGTGTATCACCCTTTAATGAAATCAAGCAGTGGGGTCAAAAGCCCTCATTTTATGTCTTTTCTACTTTCCAGCCGCAGCAGCGATGTCCAGAAGAGGTTCCGTTGACCAAGTGCAGTCTACCTGACCAGGGGAAGGAGAAGCAAAAGGCAGCCCTGACCCGGGGCTCTGCTCTCTCAAAATGTTTGTTCTGGATGTCCCCAAGGGATTTTTGTCACCATCCGCTTGGGGTCAGTGACCAGACTTGTTCCAAATTGCTTTAAACAGAAAGAAAGAAATAATTTTTATTCCCTTGCTGAGATTGGAGAGAAGAAACTTTGTTTCAAAAAGATTTTTTTTAAACCCTCAAGGGGTCCTATTGGAAATAGCACAAAAAGACCATTTCTGGTGGGGACAGAAATGGTCTTTAAAAAAAAAAAAAAGTCTGTGGCTTGGGTGCATGTGGAAGGGTGGGGACAGGTGAAGAGATTTTACTAATTTCTTGAAAATCTTAAAAATAAAAAAAGTTTTCCCAGGCCATAAGGCAGAATGACCCCAAATCTTTGGAGGATGAAATTTTTGGCCAACTCAAAAAAAAAAAAAAAAAAAATCCTTCACATATTTGCACTGCTTGGTTTCCATGGGAACCTCAGAGGAACTCTATAATGCCTTGAGAACTTCTATTTTTATATTAACCCTTTATATCACACACACAAAGGAAACGTAGATGGGAGGGGGGGAGTAGGGAGGGAGCAGTTTAAGGATCCTTGCATCTCATTTCAAAACCGCAGAAGAACGGCAGCACGCTGACCTTTATCTGAAGACAGAAAGCAAACCGTGTGTGGCCTCCCCCTAGAAGCAGGGACTGGGAGAGAATAATGAATGTGTATATCACTCACTCTGCCTGCTCACATTTGTACTGTGACTGTGGACGCCTACCCCCGGACTGGCTGGCGTGCCAGGCGGGCACCTGCAGGGCCCCAGGCTGGGGCATTTGACGCTGACAGCAGCATTGTGAGATGGGAGCAAGTGGGCCATCATTCTGGGTGTGCACTCGGGTGCATCACTGGCCTGACGTCCCAGGGCCTGAACACGGCTGGAGGAGCCCGGAAGCCATCCAGACCTGGACCAAGAACCGCCTTTTAGGAAACGACGTTAGCCTCAGTCTACGCGGGGGCCTTGCCTATTGTAGATTCCTAGTGTTTACATTTGGGTTTCTTTCCTGTGCAAGAGGGACCAGTGGGTGTGATGTCATGGAGTTTCATTTACGTTCCTAAACCGTCCCAGTGCTGGGGGAGAAACCACCACCACCAGCACCACAAAAATAGCAACATGGGTGAGTAAATATGAGTGGGTTTTTTCAGGTCACATTTGCCCCCAAAATAAACCTATTTTAAAAATAATATGTGAATCAAACAGCAACAGGAAGCTGATGGAGCTAAATGTGAGCACCTGTTTTTCCTACACAAGAAACTAAAATAAACTCACTGTAATGAAAATCAAGTGCAAAGAAATGATTGCCTAATTAATTGAATGCTTAACTGATTAGCTGTGCTCCGTAAATGTCTCTGATGTCTTTTCCACTGACTGACAGTGCAGAAGAAAGACAGGAGGAGACATCCCCCCTGACCTGGCCCACCCGGGAGCCACCTGGAGTGGAATGCCAAGGCTGGTTGGCCAAGGGCTTGGCTCTGAAGGAGCAGCTCCCTAGCTCAGCTGCCCAGCACCTTGCGACTTGGCGGCCTACACCCCCAGCTCTGGCTTGGCCTTTCTTTGCTCCTTGGAGGAGGACGCACCTGGTGGGAGGAGGGCAACCAGGCAGCCTCAGGGTGATCTTCTGACAGATTGCTAGATTGCTGCGACCACAGGAGGTGCTATATACCTGTTGTGCTGGGCCCTCATTGCAGCTGTCGTTCCAAACATGCTTCATTGGCATCCTCTCCCCGATCACACTAAGCTCCATGAGGGCAGGAACCGAGCACGTCTGGTTCTCCCCACCATCCCAGATCGGGCACCTATTCAGAGGCTGGCACGTAAGAAGAACACAGTATTTAGGGGCGTCTGGGTGGCTTGGTCGTTGAGCATCTGCCTTCGGCTCAGGTCATGATCCCAGGGTCCTGGGATCGAGAGCCCATGTCGGGCTCCCTGCTCAGCGGGGAGTCTGCTTCTCCCTCTCCCTCTGCCTGCCGCTCCCCCTGCTTGTGCTCTCGCTCACTGTCAAATAAATAAATAACACCTTTAAAAAAAGATCTCTAAAAAAGAACACGGTAAATATTTGTTGAATGAGGTTAATGTTTAAGGAGAAGGGAGTAATAATATGTGGTTAGTTTTCTATCATTGAGATAAATTTCCACAAAACAGTGGTGCAAAGCAACACAGATTTATTCCCTGACAGTTGTGGAGGTCAGAAGTCTCACTGGACTGAAGTCAAGGTGCGGGCAGGGCTGGGCTCCTTTCTGGAAGCTCCAGGGGAGAATCCATCTCCTTGCCTTGGCTCATGGCACCTCCCTCCATCTTCAAGGACAGCAACAGTGAAGCAAGTCTGTCTCACACTGTCCAATGTCCTTCTGATTCCCTCGTCCACTTCCAAGGACCCTTGCAATGATATCAGACCCCCTTAGACCATCTAGGATGACCTCCCCATCTCAAGGCCCGCTCATCTGCAACCTTCATTCTCCTCTCCCTGGAAGGTCACATTCAGAGTTGCCAGGATTAAAACATAGGCAGGGGCTCTACAAATATCATCAGAAAAATAGAACTTTTTAGAAGAAAAAAGGAGACTCTATTGAGATGGTGCTTTGTTCATTTCTTCGCTGTCCACAGGACCAAGCAGAGGGAATATATAGGTGTTTGATTAACAAATGTTTGTGGAATAGATTCATATCCTACACCCAGCTATCAAGAAATGACCACCTGTTGTGTGCTGCTAATATAGCATAGTCAGTGGAATAGGAAGGAAGCACAAACTGGAGCTGCACCCCTATAATTAAATTTTAGACTCCTTGGTGATAGCAACCAAACACAGTAATCCTATCTGGCTGACATGTAGAGAGCACTTTCAAATCTGCAAAGTGGTTTTGTAAAACCTTCTCCCATCCCCACCCTGCAGGTGGTTATTACTGGTTCCGTCTTACAGAAGGAGAAATGCAAGTTCAAAGACATGGATTGACTCCGTCAAGATCTAATGGCCAGTAAATACCGGGGCCATGTCTTCCTGGTCCACATTGCAAGCACATCCCGTTCAGTAACAGTGTCTCACTCTGAACAAATAAGCCAATCTTCGGTCATGGGATACGGACTAAAAAGGCTGAAAGTAAGACCAGCTGTGTCCAGGAGTTAGAGAAAGGTCCAGGTGGGGCAGCTACAGGAGGGGACGATACCAGCAAAGGGACGTCTGTGCCCTGGAACTCAAAGGCACCCGACACTCTGACCCCGGCCTGCCGTTTCTGGGTGACTGCCCAGTACTCCCTCTGGACACTTTCACCCCCGCGTGCAGGACACACTCCTCGAGGCCCCGTTTGTCCTGAATTCCCAACATCACGCGGCGACAGGTGTGTTTGTGGGTCCACCCTGGACATAATTCTCCTGGTTTATTCCACTCACCGCTGACTATCTCTAAGAGGAGAGCGAGGGAAGGAGGGAGGGAGGAAGAGCGGGTAAGAAAAGAAATTGAGGACAGAACAGATTCTTAACAGTCCATGGGCTCTGCTGTTGGCTTTTCCTGTGACTGATTAGAAAAACCAGTCGACTTCTAAAGAAAAGCCTTTGAGAATCTTTCTTCACCTCCCTGTTTTCTCCGTGGCCCAGAATCTTCTTTTTTTTTTTTTTTTTTTTCACATTTTCTGAAAGAATTTTCATAAAGAACAGCAGGGTATAAAACCCCAAGAAATGAAAGTTGAACTGACTTGCCCTCACCTAACCTGAGTAATGTCTGAGATGGGGAATTTCCAATTACACACTCTTCCCGTCCCTTCCAGCGACTGAGCCACACTGTCGTTAACGGGGGACGGGAGAATACAAATTCTAACACGGTGGCAGGTATGGATCCAGCACGGAACTCGACCCAGACATTAGGCGTCCAGATGCATTGATTGTGAGGAGTAATAAAGAAAGTGAAGACATATATCTGCCCTTGAGAAATAATTTAGTTGGGGAAAAAGGTTCCCAGTGACCCATGAAATGAGTAGAGGCAATTAACGATTTATCCACCAGTGTGTAATTTTAACACACACTGCACACAGCAACATGGTGGGAAGAAAGAAAAACAAAGGGATTAACAGAACTCCCACGTTATCTGAGGCCAGTCAGCAAAGGTTTCACTGATACATTGATTGATTGGTTGATTGGTTGGTTGGTTGATTCAAACACATTAACTGCTGCAGGACAGGCTTGGTGTTAAGTCCAAGGATGACCAAGTGAAGAAGATGGAAAAGATTTCTGTTTGCATAGAGCACAAGGAATCACAAAAGTGTCATGAGCATCACGAATGAAAAGAACAGTTGGTATCAGGAGATAAAACAGCAGGTGACCTGCTCTGGGACGCCACCTCGTCGCCCTTGTGTATTTCTTTCCCAGTGGTTATCTCCACGGTCTCCTTTCTTGAGGTGTTTCTTGAATGTCGCCACACCCCCACCAGATGCACCTTCACTGAGGGCAGGTGGTTTTTCCCCATGTCCTCTACTGCATCCCTAGTTCCAACAAAGTTCCAAACACGTCATCCACACTCACAGTTATCTGCAGAATGAACAAAAGTGTGAATTATGAGACTCATACTAAATGAGAGGTCTTTTCAATCCAGTAGAGACTATACACAAACAGGAATGAAAAACTTTAAAGGCATGCAAATATTGATGACCATTGGCTGCTGTGGCTGTTTGGTCCAGCTTTGGCTGATGGCGGCATCCACGTTTCCTTCTCAATCAGCACCGTCACCTCTGTGTGGTCTCACATCATTCCATTTTTCATGCCGTTTTTATGGGGCAGGGCTTATGCTACATTAAAAATGAGATTAACCAACTGAATTTGTAGAAGGAGAAAAGTTTACCACTTCCTGCTTCAACACAAATTGTGTTGTATGTTATGGTCCTTGCGATCCCCCTTAAGTGCACAGAATAGATGTTCCGTTGTGGCTGAGCAGCTTCTGAGGATGCATGATGGCAGGGCTGCTGTACGCATCTCCCATTTCCTTTTTAAATCATGGGAAGAGTGCACTGAAACAAAACATCTTTTATTGCCTTGTGCACCAAAAGCACCGCAGGGAGTATTTACCAAGGGGCTTTAACACAAATATTTTCAGAGATTTCCTTGCGGTTGAGGTCCCAGACTCTTTGCATTTGAGTGGATGGGGCAATTGATCTATAAACTACTTGCTTTAATAATTACTTGCAATATCCTGGGTTTTCAAGATTTCATCTCTTTTTCCCTGCAAGATGTGATACCTTCAACAATCAAATCTCTTCTTGGCAACATGTTGGCTGTTAGCTGTGAAAAGTCAGTACAATTCCAAATGCAGGGTCGCTGACCTTACTGAGCTCCAGGACTTCATGAAGGAGATGCAGACAGACTCAGGGCAGGAGCCAGAAATGCCAAATACAATGCATTCTGATGTGGATCAGCCTAGGAAATGCTTTCTCTCTCTCTCTCTCTCTCTCTCACCTTGTTCTGCACATGCACACATGTATGTGTGTGCACAAGCATGCACATGTGCACAAAGGGATGCATTTGGATGAAGCCAGGTCTTGATAAGACCATCACCACTAACATCAGCTCCAACGTTTTCAATTGCTTGTCATGTCAGGCAGCAGCTACTAAGTGGAATTGGAGATGAGAATGTGTTGATTGTCTTTTCCCGAATAAGTAAGCCTGTGTCTGACCTAACTTCATTTAACATCCCATTAGGAAAGACGGCATCACCAGCCCATCCAAGGACAGACTCATTATCTCCCTCTGCAACGTATGCCTCACACACTGGCTGTGCTGGGGACCCAGTTTGCATTAAGCAGCTCTCCTTCTCCTGCAGCCTCCTCTCTAAACCCCGCAGATTCGGAGCCTGACTATGTGCCCCTGGTGGCCTTTGGTGAAGAAACGGACTGCACCCTGGTGCCTTCCACCACTGGAAGGCTCCCTTTCTGTACCCTCAAAGGAGGAGACTCATAGCCCCTAAAATACCTGAGATGGAGAAACAGACTGCGTCATTCACTGAATGAGCTCCTCCACTGTGGCGGATGTAGGGCTGGACTTCCAGGCAACTTTGCATCTCAGTTCAAACTTCAACTGTTCTCCTTGCTCCAACACAGCAGAAGTTAATTAAGTATATGTTTTAAGTATCAATGCTTGAATAGAAAATAAAGCTCTCTGTGGACCTGAAACAGAAACGGTGGAGGAGAGGAATCAAAGCTGGGGGCATGTCTGGCTCTGGGGCCAAAAGTCCATCAGAAGTGGGAGGGGTTTGACTCCTGAGGCCAGTAGGGACCCAGGCAACCCCATGTGGTGGGAGACTCCAGATAGGTTTACACATGAAACCAGGAGCAAATGGAGGGATGCTAGGGAGAGCTGGGGAGCAGAGCGGCCACATGGCTGATGTGCCATTGACCCGTGGCCATATCTGTGCTCTCCCCAGCATCACCCTGGGCTGGGAGCTGGGATTCTCTAATGCAGCACTGGTCTGGACCAGGACTCTCAGGAGCAGAGGAAAAACAACTGCAAAACCACGAAACAGTGTTAGGTGGAAGAGAGTGAGACTCCCACACTCTCAGCACAAGGTTCTCCAGAACACTTGATGTCACACTAACTGTGACAGCCAGAACACTGCAAAATCAGTTAAGGCATTCACCACTGGTGAAAGGCAAACATTAGAAAAACCCCAAAACATGACTCTAGAGTACTTTTAAGAGCCTCAAAGAGATTAAGAAAGGAATAATATACAAGAAGGTAACAAAATAATAGGAATCAGATATGAATTAATAACAGACCATTTTTTTAAAAAATCCCAACTAAAGATCCTAGGAGTGAAAAATATAGACATTGGAATTCTTTCAATATGGACCTGTCATAGAAAGCGTATGCACGGTGAAGCTCATTCCGAATGCAGCACAAAGTAGAGAGAGATTAAGACAAGTGGAAGACACACTAAAGGATGTAGAAGAGAAACTGAGATTGCAACATGCATGAAGGAGAAAATGGTGGGTGGCAAAGAAACCATATTTGAAGAATGCATGGCTAGAAATTTTCACAATGTGATGAAAAAGTACGAGCTTTCAGCTAATTAGCCACACTAAGTGCTAATCAGGGTAAACATAAGTAAACCATAATGAAACTGTTACAGAATATGAAGGGGAAAGAAAGTATTGGAAGCTAAGAAAACACATGTGTTACACATGTGATTACAAAAGAATGGTAATTAGACTGACAGCAAATGTCTCCTTAGCAACAACAGATGCTAGAAGATGAAGAATAAACAGCCTCCAAGGGTGAAGGGTGCATAGCATTCAACGTGCCCTCCGAAGCTGCTGTTCCAGACTGAAGGCAAAGGAGGCCCAGATACTATCACAGTGTGAAATGAGAAACAAGATTTACCACCCAGATCCTCACAGAGAAAACTACTAAAGGAGATACTTCAGCAAGAAGAAAAGTGAACTAAAGGAGGGTGGCCTGTTGAAGACTGCACTGAGCAAAGAAACTGATAAAAAAATATTTCAGTGAATCTATTTAACCTCTAATTCGAATTTTTTAATCTAAGAATATTGAATTAAACTTCCATACAACAATGTAAGGTGTGTGTGGGGGGGTGCAATTGGAGAAGAAAAAAACACCAAATAACCTTGACTT